>NW_024544655.1:0-75120 GCF_018167655.1 Microtus oregoni
AGTACTGAGCACCCAGCACCCCGAGCACTGAGCACCCAGTGCCCCGAGCACTGAGCACCCAGCACCCTGAGCACTGAGCACTGAGCACACTGAGCACTGAGCACCCAGCACCCCGAGTACTGAGCACTGAGCACCCTGAGTACTGAGCACCCAACACCCAGAGTACTGAGCACCCAGCACCCTGAGAACTGAGCACCCAGCACCCTGAGTACTGAGCACCCAGCACCCTGAGTACTGAGCACTGAGCACCCCGAGTACTGAGCACCCAGCACCCCGAGCACAGAGCACCCAGCAACCTGAGTACTGAGAACAGATCACCCTGAGTACTGAGCACCCAGAACCCTGAGTACTGAGCCCCCAGCACCCTGAGTACTGAGCACACAGCACCCCGAGCTCTGAGCACCCAGCACCCCGAGAATGAGCACCCAGCACCCTGAGTACTGAGAACCGAGCACCCTGAGTACTGAGCACCCAGCACCCTGAGTACTGAGCCCCCAGCACCCTGAGTACTGAGCACCCAGCAACCCGAGCACTGAGCACCCAGCACCCTGAGAATGAGCACCGAGCACCATGAGTACTGAGCACCCAGCACCCTGAGTAGTGAGCACTAAGTACCCTGAGCACTGAGCAACCAGCACCCCGAGTACTGAGCACTGAGCACCCTGAGTACTGAGCAACAAGCACCCCGAGTACTCAGCACTGAGCACCCTGAGTACTGAGCATCCAGCACACTGAGAACTGAGCACCCAGCACCCTGAGTACTGAGCACTGAGAACCCTGAGTACTGAGCACCGAGCACCCTGAGTACTGAGCACCCAGCACCCTGATCACTGAGCACGGAGCACCCCGAGGACTGAGCACCCAGCACCCTGAGCACTGAGCACCCAGCACCTTGAGTACTGAGCACCGAGCACCCCGAGCACTGATCACCCAGCACCCTGAGTACTGAGCACCCAGCACCCTGAGCACTGAGCACCCAGCACCCTGAGCACTGAGCACGCAGCACCCCGAGCACTGAGCACCCAGCACCCTGAGTACTGAGCACAGAGCACCCTGAGCACTGAGCACCCAGCACACTGAGTACTGAGCACCCAGCACCCTGAGTACTGAGCAACCAGCACCCTGAGCACTGAGCACTGAGCACCCAGCACCCTCAGCACTGAGCACTGAGCACCCAGCACCACAGCCCTGAGCACCCAGCACCCCGAGCACTGAGCACCCAGCACCCTGAGCACTGAGCACCCAGCACCCTGAGCACCCAGCACCCTGAGTACTGAGCACCCAGCACCCCGAGTACTGAGCACCCAGCACCCTGAGTACTGAGCACTCAGCACCCTGAGTACTGAGCACCGAGCACCGCGAGCACTGAGCACACAGCACCCTGAGCACTGAGCACCCGGGGGACTGAGCACCCAGCACCCTGAGCACTGAGCACCGATCACCCTGAGCACTGAGCACCCACCACACCGAGCACTGAGCACCCAGCACCCTGAGTACTGAGCACCCAGCACCCCGAGTACTGAGCACCCAGCACCCTGAGTACTGAGCACCCAGCACCCCGAGAACTGAGCAACCAGCACCCTGAGTACTGAGCACCCTGAGTACTGAGCACTGAGCACCGAGCACCCTGAGTACTGAGCACCCTGATGACTGAGCACCCAGCACCCTGAGCACTGAGCACCCAGCACCCTGAGTACTGAGCACTGATCAACCTGAGCACTGAGCACCCAGCACCCTGAGAACTGAGCACCCAGCACCCTGAGTACTGAGCACCCAGCACCCTGAGTACTGAGCACCCAACACCCTGAGCACTGAGCACTGAGCACCCAGCACCTTGAGCACTGAGCACTGACCACCAAGCTCCCCGAGCACTGAGCACCCAGCACCCCGAGCACTGAGCACCCAGCGCCCTGAGCACTGAGCACCCAGCACACTGAGCACTGAGCACCCAGCACCATGAGTACTGAGCACCCAGCACCCTGAGTACTGAGCACTCAGCACCCTGAGTACTGAGCACCGAGCACCCCGAGCACAGAGCACCCAGCACCCTGAGCACTGAGCACCCTGAGGACTGAGCACCCAGCACCGTGAGCACTGAGCACCAGCACCCTGAGTACTGAGCACCGATCACCCTGAGCACTGAGCACCCAGCACCCCGAGCACTGAGCACCCAGCACCCTGAGTACTGAGCACCCAGCACCCTGAGCACTGAGCACCCAGCAACCTGAGTACTGAGCACCCTGAGTACTGAGCACCGATCACCCTGAGCACTGAGCACCCAGCACCCTGAGTACTGAGCACCCAGCACCCTGAGCACTGAGCACCCAGCACCCTGAGCACTGAGCACCCAGCACCCTGAGTACTGAGCACCCAGCACCCTGTGTACTGAGTACCCAGCACCCTGAGCACTGAGCACCCAGCACCCTGAGTACTGAGCACCGAGCACCCTGAGTACTGAGCACCCAGCACCCTGAGTACTGAGCACCCAGCACCCAGAGCACTGAGCACCCAGCACCCCGAGCACGGAGCACCCAGGACCCCGAGCACTGAGTACTGAGCACCCAGCACCCTGAGTACTGATCACCGAGCTCCCCGAGCACTGAGCACTGAGCACCCGGGGGACTGAGCACCCAGCACCCTGAGCACAGAGCACCGATCACCCTGAGCACTGAGCACCCAGCACCCCGAGCACTGAGCACCCAGCACACTGAGTACTGAGCACCCAGCACCCCGAGTACTGAGCACCCAGCATCCTGAGTACTGAGCACCCAGCACCCCGAGCACTGAGCACTCAGCACCCTGAGTACTGAGCACCCTGAGTACTGAGCACTGAGCACCGAGCACCCTGAGTACTGAGCACCCTGAGGACTGAGCACCCAGCACCCTGAGCACTGAGCACCCAGCACCCTGAGTACTGAGCACTGATCACCCTGAGCACTGAGCACCCAGCACCCTGAGAACTGAGCACCCAGCACCCTGAGTACTGAGCACCGATAACCCTGAGCACTGAGCACCCAGCACCCCGAGCACTGAGCACCCAGCACCCTGAGTACTGAGCACCGATCACCCTGAGCACTGAGCACCCAGCACCCCGAGCACTGAGCACCCAGCACCCTGAGTACTGAGCACCCAGCACCCTGAGTACTGAGCACTGAGAACCCTGAGTACTGAGCACCGAGCACCCTGAGTACTGAGCACCCAGCACCCTGATCACTGAGCACGGAGCACCCCGAGGACTGAGCACCCAGCACCCTGAGCACTGAGCACCCAGCACCTTGAGTACTGAGCACCGAGCACCCCGAGCACTGAGCACCCAGCACCCTGAGTACTGAGCACCCAGAAACCTGAGCACTGAGCACCCAGCACCCTGAGTACTGAGCACGCAGCACCCCGAGCACTGAGCACCCAGCACCCTGAGTACTGAGCACAGAGCACCCTGAGCACTGAGCACCCAGCACACTGAGTACTGAGCACCCAGCACCCTGAGTACTGAGCAACCAGCACCCTGAGCACTGAGCACTAAGCACCCAGCACCCTGAGCACTGAGCACTGAGCACCCAGCACCACAGCCCTGAGCACCCAGCACCCTGAGCACTGAGCACCCAGCACCCTGAGCACTGAGCACCCAGCACCCTGAGCACCAAGCACCCTGAGTACTGAGCACCCAGCACCCTGAGTACTGTGCACCGAGCACCCCGAGCACTGAGCACCCAGCACCCTGAGCACTGAGCACCCGGAGGACTGAGCACCCAGCACCCTGATAACTGAGCACCGATCACCCTGAGCACTGAGCACCCAGCACACCGAGCACTGAGCACCCAGCACCCTGAGTACTGAGCACCCAGCACCCCGAGTACTGAGCACCCAGCACCCTGAGTACTGAGCACCCAGCACCCCGAGCACTGAGCAAACAGCACCCTGAGTACTGAGCACCCTGAGTACTGAGCACTGAGCACCGAGCACCCTGAGTACTGAGAACCCTGAGGACTGAGCACCCAGCACCCTGAGCACTGAGCACCCAGCACCCTGATTACTGAGCACTGATCACCCTGAGCACTGAGCACCCAGCACCCCGAGCACTGAGCACCCAGCACCCTGAGTACTGAGAACCTAGCACCCTGAGCACTGAGCACCGAGCACCCTGAGTACTGAACACCCAGCACCCTGAGCACTGAGCACTGAGCACCCAGCACCCTGAGCACTGAGCACTGAGCACGCAGCACCCCGAGCGCTGAGCACCCAGCACCCTGAGCACCCAGCACCCTGAGCACTGAGCACCCTGAGCACTGAGCACCCTGAGCACTGAGCACTGAGCACCCAGCACCCTGAGTACTGAGCACCCCACACTCTGAGCACTGAGCACCCAGCACGCTGAGTACTGAGCCCTGAGCACACAGCACCCTGAGTACTGAGCACCCAGCACCCCGAGCACTGAGCACCCAGTGCCCCGAGCACTGAGCACCCAGCACCCTGAGCACTGAGCACTGAGCACACTGAGCACTGAGCACCCAGCACCCCGAGTACTGAGCACTGAGCACCCTGAGTACTGAGCACCCAACACCCAGAGTACTGAGCACCCAGCACCCTGAGAACTGAGCACCCAGCACCCTGAGTACTGAGCACCCAGCACCCTGAGTACTGAGCACTGAGCACCCCGAGTACTGAGCACCCAGCACCCCGAGCACAGAGCACCCAGCAACCTGAGTACTGAGAACAGATCACCCTGAGTACTGAGCACCCAGAACCCTGAGTACTGAGCCCCCAGCACCCTGAGTACTGAGCACCCATCACCCCGAGCTCTGAGCACCCAGCACCCTGAGAATGAGCACCCAGCACCCTGAGTACTGAGAACCGAGCACCCTGAGTACTGAGCACCCAGCACCCTGAGTACTGAGCCCCCAGCACCCTGAGTACTGAGCACCCAGCAACCCGAGCACTGAGCACCCAGCACCCTGAGAATGAGCACCGAGCACCATGAGTACTGAGCACCCAGCACCCTGAGTAGTGAGCACTAAGCACCCTGAGCACTGAGCAACCAGCACCCCGAGTACTGAGCACTGAGCACCCTGAGTACTGAGCAACAAGCACCCCGAGTACTCAGCACTGAGCACCCTGAGTACTGAGCATCCAGCACACTGAGAACTGAGCACCCAGCACCCTGAGTACTGAGCACTGAGAACCCTGAGTACTGAGCACCGAGCACCCTGAGTACTGAGCACCCAGCACCCTGATCACTGAGCACGGAGCACCCCGAGGACTGAGCACCCAGCACCCTGAGCACTGAGCACCCAGCACCTTGAGTACTGAGCACCGAGCACCCCGAGCACTGACCACCCAGCACCCTGAGTACTGAGCACCCAGCACCCTGAGCACTGAGCACCCAGCACCCTGAGCACTGAGCACGCAGCACCCCGAGCACTGAGCACCCAGCACCCTGAGTACTGAGCACAGAGCACCCTGAGCACTGAGCACCCAGCACACTGAGTACTGAGCACCCAGCACCCTGAGTACTGAGCAACCAGCACCCTGAGCACTGAGCACTGAGCACCCAGCACCCTCAGCACTGAGCACTGAGCACCCAGCACCACAGCCCTGAGCACCCAGCACCCCGAGCACTGAGCACCCAGCACCCTGAGCACTGAGCACCCAGCACCCTGAGCACCCAGCACCCTGAGTACTGAGCACCCAGCCCCCTGAGTACTGAGCACCCAGCACCCTGAGTACTGAGCACTCAGCACCCTGAGTACTGAGCACCGAGCACCCCGAGCACTGAGCACACAGCACCCTGAGCACTGAGCACCCGGGGGACTGAGCACCCAGCACCCTGAGCACTGAGCACCGATCACCCTGAGCACTGAGCACCCACCACACCGAGCACTGAGCACCCAGCACCCTGAGTACTGAGCACCCAGCACCCCGAGTACTGAGCACCCAGCACCCTGAGTACTGAGCACCCAGCACCCCGAGAACTGAGCAACCAGCACCCTGAGTACTGAGCACCCTGAGTACTGAGCACTGAGCACCGAGCACCCTGAGTACTGAGCACCCTGATGACTGAGCACCCAGCACCCTGAGCACTGAGCACCCAGCACCCTGAGTACTGAGCACTGATCAACCTGAGCACTGAGCACCCAGCACCCTGAGAACTGAGCACCCAGCACCCTGAGTACTGAGCACCCAGCACCCTGAGTACTGAGCACCCAACACCCTGAGCACTGAGCACTGAGCACCCAGCACCTTGAGCACTGAGCACTGACCACCAAGCTCCCCGAGCACTGAGCACCCAGCACCCCGAGCACTGAGCACCCAGCGCCCTGAGCACTGAGCACCCAGCACACTGAGCACTGAGCACCCAGCACCATGAGTACTGAGCACCCAGCACCCTGAGTACTGAGCACTCAGCACCCTGAGTACTGAGCACCGAGCACCCCGAGCACAGAGCACCCAGCACCCTGAGCACTGAGCACCCTGAGGACTGAGCACCCAGCACCGTGAGCACTGAGCACCCAGCACCCTGAGTACTGAGCACCGATCACCCTGAGCACTGAGCACCCAGCACCCCGAGCACTGAGCACCCAGCACCCTGAGTACTGAGCACCCAGCACCCTGAGCACTGAGCACCCAGCACCCTGAGTACTGAGCACCCTGAGTACTGAGCACCGATCACCCTGAGCACTGAGCACCCAGCACCCTGAGTACTGAGCACCCAGCACCCTGAGCACTGAGCACCCAGCACCCTGAGCACTGAGCACCCAGCACCCTGAGTACTGAGCACCCAGCACCCTGTGTACTGAGTACCCAGCACCCTGAGCACTGAGCACCCAGCACCCTGAGTACTGAGCACCGAGCACCCTGAGTACTGAGCACCCAGCACCCTGAGTACTGAGCACCCAGCACCCTGAGCACTGAGCACCCAGCACCCTGAGTACTGAGCACCCAGCACCCTGAGTACTGAGCACCCAGCACCCAGAGCACTGAGCACCCAGCACCCCGAGCACGGAGCACCCAGGACCCCGAGCACTGAGTACTGAGCACCCAGCACCCTGAGTACTGATCACCGAGCTCCCCGAGCACTGAGCACTGAGCACCCGGGGGACTGAGCACCCAGCACCCTGAGCACAGAGCACCGATCACCCTGAGCACTGAGCACCCAGCACCCCGAGCACTGAGCACCCAGCACACTGAGTACTGAGCACCCAGCACCCCGAGTACTGAGCACCCAGCATCCTGAGTACTGAGCACCCAGCACCCCGAGCACTGAGCACTCAGCACCCTGAGTACTGAGCACCCTGAGTACTGAGCACTGAGCACCGAGCACCCTGAGTACTGAGCACCCTGAGGACTGAGCACCCAGCACCCTGAGCACTGAGCACCCAGCACCCTGAGTACTGAGCACTGATCACCCTGAGCACTGAGCACCCAGCACCCCGAGCACTGAGCACCCAGCACCCTGAGTACTGAGCACCCAGCACCCTGAGCACTGAGCACCGAGCACCCTGAGTACTGAACACCCAGCACCCTGAGCACTGAGCACTGAGCACCCAGCACCCTGAGCACTGAGCAGTGAGCACCCAGCACCCCGAGCACTGAGCACCCAGCACCCTGAGCACCCAGCACCCTGAGCACTGAGCACCCTGAGCACTGAGCACTCTGAGCACTGAGCACTGAGCACCCAGCACCCTGAGTACTGAGCACCCAACACTCTGAGCACTGAGAACCCAGCACGCTGAGTACTGAGCACTGTGCACACAGCACCCTGAGTACTGAGCACCTAGCACCCCGAGCACTGAGCACTGAGCACACTGAGCACTGAGCACCCAGCACCCCGAGTACTGAGCACTGAGCACCCTGAGTACTGAGCACCCAGCACCCCAAGTACTGAGCACTGAGCATCCTGAGTACTGAGCACCCAGCACCCTGAGCACTGAGAACCCTGAGTACTGAGCACCGAGCACCCTGAGTACTGAGCACCCAGCACACTGAGCACTGAGCACGGAGCACCCCGAGGACTGAGCACCCAGCACCCTGAGCACTGAGCACCCAGCACCCTGAGTACTGAGCACCGAGCACCCCGAGCACTGAGCACCCAGCACCCTGAATACTGAGCACCCAGCACCCTGAGCACTGAGCACCCAGCACCCCGAGCACTGAGCACCCAGCACCTCGAGCACTGAGCACCCAGCACCCTGAGTACTGAGCACCCAACACCGAGAGTACTGAGCACACAGCACCCTGAGCACTGAGCACCCAGCACCCTGAGTACTGAGCACCCAGCACCCTGAGTACTGAGCACCCAGCACCCTGAACACTGAGCACTGAGCACCCAACACCCTGAGCACTGAGCACTGAGCACCCAGCACCCCGAGCACTGAGCACCGAGCACACCGAGCACTGAGCACCCAGCACCCTGAGCACTGAGCACCCTGAGGACTGAGCACCCAGCACCCTGAGCAGTGAGCACCCAGCACGCTGAGTACTGAGCACCGATCACCCTGAGCACTGAGCACCCAGGACCCCGAGCACTGAGCACCCAGCACCCTGAGTACAGAGCACCCAGCACCCCGAGTACTGAGCACCCAGCACCCCGAGCACTGAGCACCCAGCACCCTGAGTACTGAGCACCCTGAGTACTGAGCACCGATGACCCTGAGCACTGAGCACCCAGCACCCTGAGTACTGAGCACCCAGCACCCCGAGCACTGAGCACCCAGCAACCTGAGTACTGAGAACAGATCACCCTGAGTACTGAGCACCCAGAACCCTGAGTACTGAGCCCCCAGCACCCTGAGTACTGAGCACCCAGCACCCCGATCACTGAGCACCCAGCACCCCGAGAATGAGCACCCAGCACCCTGAGTACTGAGAACCGAGCACCCTGAGTACTGAGCACCCAGCACCCTGAGTACTGAGCACCCAGCAACCCGAGCACTGAGCACCCAGCACCTTGAGAATGAGCACCCAGCACCATGAGTACTGAGCACCCAGCACCCTGAGTACTGAGCACTAAGCACCCAGAGCACTGAGCACCCAGCACCCAGAGCACTGAGCACCCAGCGCCCCGAGCACTGAGCACCCAGCACCCCGAGCACTGAGAACTGAGCACCCTGAGCACTGAGCACCCAGCACCCCGAGTACTGAGCACTGAGCACCCTGAGTACTGAGCAACAAGCACCCCGAGTACTGAGCACTGAGCACCCTGAGTACTGAGCACCCAGCACCCTGAGAACTGAGCACCCAGCACCCTGAGTACTGAGCACTGAGAACCCTGAGTACTGAGCACCGAGCACCCTGAGTACTGAGCACCCAGCACCCTGATCACTGAGCACGGAGCACCCCGAGGACTGAGCACCCAGCACCCTGAGCACTGAGCACCCAGCACCTTGAGTACTGAGCACCGAGCACCCCGAGCACTGACCACCCAGCACCCTGAGTACTGAGCACCCAGAAACCTGAGCACTGAGCACCCAGCACCCTGAGTACTGAGCACGCAGCACCCCGAGCACTGAGCACCCAGCACCCTGAGTACTGAGCACAGAGCACCCTGAGCACTGAGCACCCAGCACACTGAGTACTGAGCACCCAGCACCCTGAGTACTGAGCAACCAGCACCCTGAGCACTGAGCACTGAGCACCCAGCACCCTGAGCACTGAGCACTGAGCACCCAGCACCACAGCCCTGAGCACCCAGCACCCTGAGCACTGAGCACCCAGCACCCTGAGCACTGAGCACCCAGCACCCTGAGCACCAAGCACCCTGAGTACTGAGCACCCAGCACCCTGAGTACTGTGCACCGAGCACCCCGAGCACTGAGCACCCAGCACCCTGAGCACTGAGCACCCGGAGGACTGAGCACCCAGAACCCTGATAACTGAGCACCGATCACCCTGAGCACTGAGCACCCAGCACACCGAGCACTGAGCACCCAGCACCCTGAGTACTGAGCACCCAGCACCCCGAGTACTGAGCACCCAGCACCCTGAGTACTGAGCACCCAGCACCCCGAGCACTGAGCAACCAGCACCCTGAGTACTGAGCACCCTGAGTACTGAGCACTGAGCACCGAGCACCCTGAGTACTGAGCACCCTGAGGACTGAGCACCCAGCACCCTGAGCACTGAGCACCCAGCACCCTGAGTACTGAGCACTGATCACCCTGAGCACTGAGCACCCAGCACCCCGAGCACTGAGCACCCAGCACCCTGAGTACTGAGAACCTAGCACCCTGAGCACTGAGCACCGAGCACCCTGAGTACTGAGCACCCTGAGGACTGAGCACCCAGCACCCTGAGCACTGAGCACCCAGCACCCTGAGTACTGAGCACTGATCACCCTGAGCACTGAGCACCCAGCACCCTGAGCACTGAGCACCCAGCACCCTGAGCACTGAGCACCCAGCACCCTGAGCACCAAGCACCCTGAGTACTGAGCACCCAGCACCCTGAGTACTGTGCACCGAGCATCCCGAGCACTGAGCACCCAGCACCCTGAGCACTGAGCACCCGGAGGACTGAGCACCCAGAACCCTGATAACTGAGCACCGATCACCCTGAGCACTGAGCACCCAGCACACCGAGCACTGAGCACCCAGCACCCTGAGTACTGAGCACCCAGCACCCCGAGTACTGAGCACCCAGCACCCTGAGTACTGAGCACCCAGCACCCCGAGCACTGAGCAACCAGCACCCTGAGTACTGAGCACCCTGAGTACTGAGCACTGAGCACCGAGCACCCTGAGTACTGAGCACCCTGAGGACTGAGCACCCAGCACCCTGAGCACTGAGCACCCAGCACCCTGAGTACTGAGCACTGATCACCCTGAGCACTGAGCACCCAGCACCCCGAGCACTGAGCACCCAGCACCCTGAGTACTGAGAACCTAGCACCCTGAGCACTGAGCACCGAGCACCCTGAGTACTGAACACCCAGCACCCTGAGCACTGAGCACTGAGCACCCAGCACCCCGAGCACTGAGCACTGAGCACGCAGCACCCCGAGCGCTGAGCACCCAGCACCCTGAGCACCCAGCACCCTGAGCACTGAGCACCCTGAGCACTGAGCACCCTGAGCACTGAGCACTGAGCACCCAGCACCCTGAGTACTGAGCACCCCACACTCTGAGCACTGAGCACCCAGCACGCTGAGTACTGAGCCCTGAGCACACAGCACCCTGAGTACTGAGCACCCAGCACCCCGAGCACTGAGCACCCAGTGCCCCGAGCACTGAGCACCCAGCACCCTGAGCACTGAGCACTGAGCACACTGAGCACTGAGCACCCAGCACCCCGAGTACTGAGCACTGAGCACCCTGAGTACTGAGCACCCAACACCCAGAGTACTGAGCACCCAGCACCCTGAGAACTGAGCACCCAGCACCCTGAGTACTGAGCACCCAGCACCCTGAGTACTGAGCACTGAGCACCCCGAGTACTGAGCACCCAGCACCCCGAGCACAGAGCACCCAGCAACCTGAGTACTGAGAACAGATCACCCTGAGTACTGAGCACCCAGAACCCTGAGTACTGAGCCCCCAGCACCCTGAGTACTGAGCACCCAGGACCCCGAGCACTGAGCACCCAGCACCCCGAGAATGAGCACCCAGCACCCTGAGTACTGAGAACCGAGCACCCTGAGTACTGAGCACCCAGCACCCTGAGTACTGAGCCCCCAGCACCCTGAGTACTGAGCACCCAGCAACCCGAGCACTGAGCACCCAGCACCCTGAGAATGAGCACCGAGCACCATGAGTACTGAGCACCCAGCACCCTGAGTAGTGAGCACTAAGCACCCTGAGCACTGAGCACCCAGCACCCCGAGTACTGAGCACTGAGCACCCTGAGTACTGAGCAACAAGCACCCCGAGTACTCAGCACTGAGCACCCTGAGTACTGAGCATCCAGCACACTGAGAACTGAGCACCCAGCACCCTGAGTACTGAGCACTGAGAACCCTGAGTACTGAGCACCGAGCACCCTGAGTACTGAGCACCCAGCACCCTGATCACTGAGCACGGAGCACCCCGAGGACTGAGCACCCAGCAACCTGAGCACTGAGCACCCAGCACCTTGAGTACTGAGCACCGAGCACCCCGAGCACTGACCACCCAGCACCCTGAGTACTGAGCACCCAGCACCCTGAGCACTGAGCACCCAGCACCCTGAGCACTGAGCACGCAGCACCCCGAGCACTGAGCACCCAGCACCCTGAGTACTGAGCACAGAGCACCCTGAGCACTGAGCACCCAGCACACTGAGTACTGAGCACCCAGCACCCTGAGTACTGAGCAACCAGCACCCTGAGCACTGAGCACTGAGCACCCAGCACCCTCAGCACTGAGCACTGAGCACCCAGCACCACAGCCCTGAGCACCCAGCACCCCGAGCACTGAGCACCCAGCACCCTGAGCACTGAGCACCCAGCACCCTGAGCACCCAGCACCCTGAGTACTGAGCAC
Organism: Microtus oregoni; assembly: GCF_018167655.1. Lineage (NCBI taxonomy): Eukaryota > Metazoa > Chordata > Mammalia > Rodentia > Cricetidae > Microtus > Microtus oregoni. The sequence continues at coordinate 12,453 of NW_024544655.1, forward strand.
CCAGCCCCCTGAGTACTGAGCACCCAGCACCCTGAGTACTGAGCACTCAGCACCCTGAGTACTGAGCACCGAGCACCCCGAGCACTGAGCACACAGCACCCTGAGCACTGAGCACCCGGGGGACTGAGCACCCAGCACACTGAGCACTGAGCACCGATCACCCTGAGCACTGAGCACCCACCACACCGAGCACTGAGCACCCAGCACCCTGAGTACTGAGCACCCAGCACCCCGAGTACTGAGCACCCAGCACCCTGAGTACTGAGCACCCAGCACCCCGAGCACTGAGCAACCAGCACCCTGAGTACTGAGCACCCTGAGTACTGAGCACTGAGCACCGAGCACCCTGAGTACTGAGCACCCTGATGACTGAGCACCCAGCACCCTGAGCACTGAGCACCCAGCACCCTGAGTACTGAGCACTGATCACCCTGAGCACTGAGCACCCAGCACCCTGAGAACTGAGCACCCAGCACCCTGAGTACTGAGCACCCAGCACCCTGAGTACTGAGCACCCAACACCCTGAGCACTGAGCACTGAGCACCCAGCACCTTGAGCACTGAGCACTGACCACCAAGCTCCCCGAGCACTGAGCACCCAGCACCCCGAGCACTGAGCACCCAGCGCCCTGAGCACTGAGCACCCAGCACACTGAGCACTGAGCACCCAGCACCATGAGTACTGAGCACCCAGCACCCTGAGTACTGAGCACTCAGCACCCTGAGTACTGAGCACCGAGCACCCCGAGCACAGAGCACCCAGCACCCTGAGCACTGAGCACCCTGAGGACTGAGCACAAAGCACCGTGAGCACTGAGCACCCAGCACCCTGAGTACTGAGCACCGATCACCCTGAGCACTGAGCACCCAGCACCCCGAGCACTGAGCACCCAGCACCCTGAGTACTGAGCACCCAGCACCCTGAGCACTGAGCACCCAGCACCCTGAGTACTGAGCACCCTGAGTACTGAGCACCGATCGCCCTGAGCACTGAGCACCCAGCACACTGAGTACTGAGCACCAAGCACCCTGAGCACTGAGCACCCAGCACCCTGAGCACTGAGCACCCAGCACCCTGAGTACTGAGCACCCAGCACCCTGTGTACTGAGTACCCAGCACCCTGAGCACTGAGCACCCAGCACCCTGAGTACTGAGCACCGAGCACCCTGAGTACTGAGCACCCAGCACCCTGAGTACTGAGCACCCAGCACCCTGAGCACTGAGCACCCAGCACCCTGAGTACTGAGCACCCAGCAACCTGAGTACTGAGCACCCAGCACCCAGAGCACTGAGCACCCAGCACCCCGAGCACGGAGCACCCAGGACCCCGAGCACTGAGTACTGAGCACCCAGCACCCTGAGTACTGATCACCGAGCTCCCCGAGCACTGAGCACTGAGCACCCGGGGGACTGAGCACCCAGCACCCTGAGCACAGAGCACCGATCACCCTGAGCACTGAGCACCCTGCACCCCGAGCACTGAGCACCCAGCACACTGAGTACTGAGCACCCAGCACCCCGAGTACTGAGCACCCAGCATCCTGAGTACTGAGCACCCAGCACCCCGAGCACTGAGCACTCAGCACCCTGAGTACTGAGCACCCTGAGTACTGAGCACTGAGCACCGAGCACCCTGAGTACTGAGCACCCTGAGGACTGAGCACCCAGCACCCTGAGCACTGAGCACCCAGCACCCTGAGTACTGAGCACTGATCACCCTGAGCACTGAGCACCCAGCACCCCGAGCACTGAGCACCCAGCACCCTGAGTACTGAGCACCAAGCACCCTGAGCACTGAGCACCGAGCACCCTGAGTACTGAACACCCAGCACCCTGAGCACTGAGCACTGAGCACCCAGCACCCTGAGCACTGAGCAATGAGCACCCAGCACCCCGAGCACTGAGCACCCAGCACCCTGAGCACCCAGCACCCTGAGCACTGAGCACCCTGAGCACTGAGCACTCTGAGCACTGAGCACTGAGCACCCAGCACCCTGAGTACTGAGCACCCAACACTCTGAGCACTGAGAACCCAGCACGCTGAGTACTGAGCACTGTGCACACAGCACCCTGAGTACTGAGCACCTAGCACCCCGAGCACTGAGCACTGAGCACACTGAGCACTGAGCACCCAGCACCCCGAGTACTGAGCACTGAGCACCCTGAGTACTGAGCACCCAGCACCCCAAGTACTGAGCACTGAGCACCCTGAGTACTGAGCACCCAGCACCCTGAGCACTGAGAACCCTGAGTACTGAGCACCGAGCACCCTGAGTACTGAGCACCCAGCACACTGAGCATTGAGCACGGAGCACCCCGAGGACTGAGCACCCAGCACCCTGAGCACGGAGCACCCAGCACCCTGAGTACTGAGCACCGAGCACCCCGAGCACTGAGCACCCAGCACCCTGAATACTGAGCACCCAGCACCCTGAGCACTGAGCACCCAGCACCCCGAGCACTGAGCACCCAGCACCTCGAGCACTGAGCACCCAGCACCCTGAGTACTGAGCACCCAACACCGAGAGTACTGAGCACACAGCACCCTGAGCACTGAGCACCCAGCACCCTGAGTACTGAGCACCCAGCACCCTGAGTACTGAGCACCCAGCACCCTGAACACTGAGCACTGAGCACCCAACACCCTGAGCACTGAGCACTGAGCACCCAGCACCCCGAGCACTGAGCACCGAGCACACCGAGCACTGAGCACCCAGCACCCTGAGCACTGAGCACCCTGAGGACTGAGCACCCAGCACCCTGAGCAGTGAGCACCCAGCACGCTGAGTACTGAGCACCGATCACCCTGAGCACTGAGCACCCAGGACCCCGAGCACTGAGCACCCAGCACCCTGAGTACAGAGCACCCAGCACCCCGAGTACTGAGCACCCAGCACCCCGAGCACTGAGCACCCAGCACCCTGAGTACTGAGCACCCTGAGTACTGAGCACCGATGACCCTGAGCACTGAGCACCCAGCACCCTGAGTACTGAGCACCCAGCACCCTGAGCACTGAGCACCCAGCACCCTGAGCACTGAGCACCCAGCACCCTGAGTACTGAGCACCCAGCACCCTGAGTACTGAGTACCCAGCACCCTGAGCTCTGAGCACCCAGCACCCTGAGTACTGAGCACCGAGCACCCTGAGTACTGAGCACCCAGCACCCTTAGTACTGAGCACCCAGCACCCTGAGCACTGAGCACCCCACACTCTGAGTACTGAGCACCCAGCACGCTGAGTACTGAGCACCGATCACCCTGAGCACTGAGCACCCAGGACCCCGAGCACTGAGCACCCAGCACCCTGAGTACAGAGCACCCAGCACCCCGAGTACTGAGCACTGAGCACCCCGAGTACTGAGCACCCAGCACCCCGAGCACTGAGCACCCAGCAACCTGAGTACTGAGAACAGATCACCCTGAGTACTGAGCACCCAGAACCCTGAGTACTGAGCCCCCAGCACCCTGAGTACTGAGCACCCAGCACCCTGATCACTGAGCACGGAGCACCCCGAGGACTGAGCACCCAGCAACCTGAGCACTGAGCACCCAGCACCTTGAGTACTGAGCACCGAGCACCCCGAGCACTGACCACCCAGCACCCTGAGTACTGAGCACCCAGCACCCTGAGCACTGAGCACCCAGCACCCTGAGCACTGAGCACGCAGCACCCCGAGCACTGAGCACCCAGCACCCTGAGTACTGAGCACAGAGCACCCTGAGCACTGAGCACCCAGCACACTGAGTACTGAGCACCCAGCACCCTGAGTACTGAGCAACCAGCACCCTGAGCACTGAGCACTGAGCACCCAGCACCCTCAGCACTGAGCACTGAGCACCCAGCACCACAGCCCTGAGCACCCAGCACCCCGAGCACTGAGCACCCAGCACCCTGAGCACTGAGCACCCAGCACCCTGAGCACCCAGCACCCTGAGTACTGAGCACCCAGCCCCCTGAGTACTGAGCACCCAGCACCCTGAGTACTGAGCACTCAGCACCCTGAGTACTGAGCACCGAGCACCCCGAGCACTGAGCACACAGCACCCTGAGCACTGAGCACCCGGGGGACTGAGCACCCAGCACACTGAGCACTGAGCACCGATCACCCTGAGCACTGAGCACCCACCACACCGAGCACTGAGCACCCAGCACCCTGAGTACTGAGCACCCAGCACCCCGAGTACTGAGCACCCAGCACCCTGAGTACTGAGCACCCAGCACCCCGAGCACTGAGCAACCAGCACCCTGAGTACTGAGCACCCTGAGTACTGAGCACTGAGCACCGAGCACCCTGAGTACTGAGCACCCTGATGACTGAGCACCCAGCACCCTGAGCACTGAGCACCCAGCACCCTGAGTACTGAGCACTGATCACCCTGAGCACTGAGCACCCAGCACCCTGAGAACTGAGCACCCAGCACCCTGAGTACTGAGCACCCAGCACCCTGAGTACTGAGCACCCAACACCCTGAGCACTGAGCACTGAGCACCCAGCACCTTGAGCACTGAGCACTGACCACCAAGCTCCCCGAGCACTGAGCACCCAGCACCCCGAGCACTGAGCACCCAGCGCCCTGAGCACTGAGCACCCAGCACACTGAGCACTGAGCACCCAGCACCATGAGTACTGAGCACCCAGCACCCTGAGTACTGAGCACTCAGCACCCTGAGTACTGAGCACCGAGCACCCCGAGCACAGAGCACCCAGCACCCTGAGCACTGAGCACCCTGAGGACTGAGCACAAAGCACCGTGAGCACTGAGCACCCAGCACCCTGAGTACTGAGCACCGATCACCCTGAGCACTGAGCACCCAGCACCCCGAGCACTGAGCACCCAGCACCCTGAGTACTGAGCACCCAGCACCCTGAGCACTGAGCACCCAGCACCCTGAGTACTGAGCACCCTGAGTACTGAGCACCGATCGCCCTGAGCACTGAGCACCCAGCACACTGAGTACTGAGCACCAAGCACCCTGAGCACTGAGCACCCAGCACCCTGAGCACTGAGCACCCAGCACCCTGAGTACTGAGCACCCAGCACCCTGTGTACTGAGTACCCAGCACCCTGAGCACTGAGCACCCAGCACCCTGAGTACTGAGCACCGAGCACCCTGAGTACTGAGCACCCAGCACCCTGAGTACTGAGCACCCAGCACCCTGAGCACTGAGCACCCAGCACCCTGAGTACTGAGCACCCAGCAACCTGAGTACTGAGCACCCAGCACCCAGAGCACTGAGCACCCAGCACCCCGAGCACGGAGCACCCAGGACCCCGAGCACTGAGTACTGAGCACCCAGCACCCTGAGTACTGATCACCGAGCTCCCCGAGCACTGAGCACTGAGCACCCGGGGGACTGAGCACCCAGCACCCTGAGCACAGAGCACCGATCACCCTGAGCACTGAGCACCCTGCACCCCGAGCACTGAGCACCCAGCACACTGAGTACTGAGCACCCAGCACCCCGAGTACTGAGCACCCAGCATCCTGAGTACTGAGCACCCAGCACCCCGAGCACTGAGCACTCAGCACCCTGAGTACTGAGCACCCTGAGTACTGAGCACTGAGCACCGAGCACCCTGAGTACTGAGCACCCTGAGGACTGAGCACCCAGCACCCTGAGCACTGAGCACCCAGCACCCTGAGTACTGAGCACTGATCACCCTGAGCACTGAGCACCCAGCACCCCGAGCACTGAGCACCCAGCACCCTGAGTACTGAGCACCAAGCACCCTGAGCACTGAGCACCGAGCACCCTGAGTACTGAACACCCAGCACCCTGAGCACTGAGCACTGAGCACCCAGCACCCTGAGCACTGAGCAATGAGCACCCAGCACCCCGAGCACTGAGCACCCAGCACCCTGAGCACCCAGCACCCTGAGCACTGAGCACCCTGAGCACTGAGCACTCTGAGCACTGAGCACTGAGCACCCAGCACCCTGAGTACTGAGCACCCAACACTCTGAGCACTGAGAACCCAGCACGCTGAGTACTGAGCACTGTGCACACAGCACCCTGAGTACTGAGCACCTAGCACCCCGAGCACTGAGCACTGAGCACACTGAGCACTGAGCACCCAGCACCCCGAGTACTGAGCACTGAGCACCCTGAGTACTGAGCACCCAGCACCCCAAGTACTGAGCACTGAGCACCCTGAGTACTGAGCACCCAGCACCCTGAGCACTGAGAACCCTGAGTACTGAGCACCGAGCACCCTGAGTACTGAGCACCCAGCACACTGAGCATTGAGCACGGAGCACCCCGAGGACTGAGCACCCAGCACCCTGAGCACGGAGCACCCAGCACCCTGAGTACTGAGCACCGAGCACCCCGAGCACTGAGCACCCAGCACCCTGAATACTGAGCACCCAGCACCCTGAGCACTGAACACCCAGCACCCCGAGCACTGAGCACCCAGCACCTCGAGCACTGAGCACCCAGCACCCTGAGTACTGAGCACCCAACACCGAGAGTACTGAGCACACAGCACCCTGAGCACTGAGCACCCAGCACCCTGAGTACTGAGCACCCAGCACCCTGAGTACTGAGCACCCAGCACCCTGAACACTGAGCACTGAGCACCCAACACCCTGAGCACTGAGCACTGAGCACCCAGCACCCCGAGCACTGAGCACCGAGCACACCGAGCACTGAGCACCCAGCACCCTGAGCACTGAGCACCCTGAGGACTGAGCACCCAGCACCCTGAGCAGTGAGCACCCAGCACGCTGAGTACTGAGCACCGATCACCCTGAGCACTGAGCACCCAGGACCCCGAGCACTGAGCACCCAGCACCCTGAGTACAGAGCACCCAGCACCCCGAGTACTGAGCACCCAGCACCCCGAGCACTGAGCACCCAGCACCCTGAGTACTGAGCACCCTGAGTACTGAGCACCGATGACCCTGAGCACTGAGCACCCAGCACCCTGAGTACTGAGCACCCAGCACCCTGAGCACTGAGCACCCAGCACCCTGAGCACTGAGCACCCAGCACCCTGAGTACTGAGCACCCAGCACCCTGAGTACTGAGTACCCAGCACCCTGAGCTCTGAGCACCCAGCACCCTGAGTACTGAGCACCGAGCACCCTGAGTACTGAGCACCCAGCACCCTTAGTACTGAGCACCCAGCACCCTGAGCACTGAGCACCCCACACTCTGAGTACTGAGCACCCAGCACGCTGAGTACTGAGCACCGATCACCCTGAGCACTGAGCACCCAGGACCCCGAGCACTGAGCACCCAGCACCCTGAGTACAGAGCACCCAGCACCCCGAGTACTGAGCACTGAGCACCCCGAGTACTGAGCACCCAGCACCCCGAGCACTGAGCACCCAGCAACCTGAGTACTGAGAACAGATCACCCTGAGTACTGAGCACCCAGAACCCTGAGTACTGAGCCCCCAGCACCCTGAGTACTGAGCACCCAGCACCCCGATCACTGAGCACCCAGCACCCCGAGAATGAGCACCCAGCACCCTGAGTACTGAGAACCGAGCACCCTGAGTACTGAGCACCCAGCACCCTGAGTACTGAGCACTCAGCACCCTGAGTACTGAGCACCGAGCACCCCGAGCACTGAGCACACAGCACCCTGAGCACTGAGCACCCGGGGGACTGAGCACCCAGCACCCTGAGCACTGAGCACCGATCACCCTGAGCACTGAGCACCCACCACACCGAGCACTGAGCACCCAGCACCCTGAGTACTGAGCACCCAGCACCCCGAGTACTGAGCACCCAGCACCCTGAGTACTGAGCACCCAGCACCCCGAGCACTGAGCAACCAGCACCCTGAGTACTGAGCACCCTGAGTACTGAGCACTGAGCACCGAGCACCCTGAGTACTGAGCACCCTGATGACTGAGCACCCAGCACCCTGAGCACTGAGCACCCACCACCCTGAGTACTGAGCACTGATCACTCTGAGCACTGAGCACCCAGCACCCTGAGAACTGAGCACCCAGCACCCTGAGTACTGAGCACCCAGCACCCTGAGTACTGAGCACCCAACACCCTGAGCACTGAGCACTGAGCACCCAGCACCTTGAGCACTGAGCACTGACCACCAAGCTCCCCGAGCACTGAGCACCCAGCACCCCGAGCACTGAGCACCCAGCGCCCTGAGCACTGAGCACCCAGCACACTGAGCACTGAGCACCCAGCACCATGAGTACTGAGCACCCAGCACCCTGAGTACTGAGCACTCAGCACCCTGAGTACTGAGCACCGAGAACCCCGAGCACAGAGCACCCAGCAACCTGAGCACTGAGCACCCTGAGGACTGAGCACCCAGCACCGTGAGCACTGAGCACCCAGCACCCTGAGTACTGAGCACCGATCACCCTGAGCACTGAGCACCCAGCACCCCGAGCACTGAGCACCCAGCACCCTGAGTACTGAGCACCCAGCACCCTGAGCACTGAGCACCCAGCACCCTGAGTACTGAGCACCCTGAGTACTGAGCACCGATCACCCTGAGCACTGAGCACCCAGCACCCTGAGTACTGAGCACCCAGCACCCTGAGCACTGAGCACCCAGCACCCTGAGCACTGAGCACCCAGCACCCTGAGTACTGAGCAACCAGCACCCTGTGTACTGAGTACCCAGCACCCTGAGCACTGAGCACCCAGCACCCTGAGTACTGAGCACCGAGCACCCTGAGTACTGAGCACCCAGCACCCTGAGCACTGAGCACCCAGCACCCTGAGCACTGAGCACCCAGCACCCTGAGTACTGAGCACCCAGCACCCTGAGTACTGAGCACCCAGCACCCAGAGCACTGAGCACCCAGCACCCCGAGCACGGAGCACCCAGGACCCCGAGCACTGAGTACTGAGCACCCAGCACCCTGAGTACTGATCACCGAGCTCCCCGAGCACTGAGCACTGAGCACCCGGGGGACTGAGCACCCAGCACCCTGAGCACAGAGCACCGATCACCCTGAGCACTGAGCACCCAGCACCCCGAGCACTGAGCACCCAGCACACTGAGTACTGAGCACCCAGCACCCCGAGTACTGAGCACCCAGCATCCTGAGTACTGAGCACCCAGCACCCCGAGCACTGAGCACTCAGCACCCTGAGTACTGAGCACCCTGAGTACTGAGCACTGAGCACCGAGCACCCTGAGTACTGAGCACCCTGAGGACTGAGCACCCAGCACCCTGAGCACTGAGCACCCAGCACCCTGAGTACTGAGCACTGATCACCCTGAGCACTGAGCACCCAGCACCCCGAGCACTGAGCACCCAGCACCCTGAGTACTGAGCACCCAGCTCCCTGAGCACTGAGCACCGAGCACCCTGAGTACTGAACACCCAGCACCCTGAGCACTGAGCACTGAGCACCCAGCACCCTGAGCACTGAGCAATGAGCACCCAGCACCCCGAGCACTGAGCACCCAGCACCCTGAGCACCCAGCACCCTGAGCACTGAGCACCCTGAGCACTGAGCACTCTGAGCACTGAGCACTGAGCACCCAGCACCCTGAGTACTGAGCACCCAACACTCTGAGCACTGAGAACCCAGCACGCTGAGTACTGAGCACTGTGCACACAGCACCCTGAGTACTGAGCACCTAGCACCCCGAGCACTGAGCACCCAGCACCCCGAGCACTGAGCACTGAGCACACTGAGCACTGAGCACCCAGCACCCCGAGTACTGAGCACTGAGCACCCTGAGTACTGAGCACCCAGCACCCCAAGTACTGAGCACTGAGCACCCTGAGTACTGAGCACCCAGCACCCTGAGCACTGAGAACCCTGAGTACTGAGCACCGAGCACCCTGAGTACTGAGCATCCAGCACACTGAGCACTGAGCACGGAGCACCCCGAGGACTGAGCACCCAGCACCCTGAGCACTGAGCACCCAGCACCTTGAGTACTGAGCACCGAGCACCCCGAGCACTGAGCACCCAGCACCCTGAATACTGAGCACCCAGCACCCTGAGCACTGAGCACCCAGCACCCCGAGCACTGAGCACCCAGCACCTCGAGCACTGAGCACCCAGCACCCTGAGTACTGAGCACCCAACACCGAGAGTACTGAGCACACAGCACCCTGAGCACTGAGCACCCAGCACCCTGAGTACTGAGCACCCAGCACCCTGAGTACTGAGCACCCAGCACCCTGAACACTGAGCACTGAGCACCCAACACCCTGAGCACTGAGCACTGAGCACCCAGCACCCCGAGCACTGAGCACCGAGCACACCGAGCACTGAGCACCCAGCACCCTGAGCACTGAGCACCCTGAGGACTGAGCACCCAGCACCCTGAGCAGTGAGCACCCAGCACGCTGAGTACTGAGCACCGATCACCCTGAGCACTGAGCACCCAGGACCCCGAGCACTGAGCACCCAGCACCCTGAGTACAGAGCACCCAGCACCCCGTGTACTGAGCACCCAGCACCCCGAGCACTGAGCACCCAGCACCCTGAGTACTGAGCATCCTGAGTACTGAGCACCGATCACCCTGAGCACTGAGCACCCAGCACCCTGAGTACTGAGCACCCAGCACCCTGAGCACTGAGCACCCAGCACCCTGAGCACTGAGCACCCAGCACCCTGAGTACTGAGCACCCAGCACCCTGAGTACTGAGTACCCAGCACCCTGAGCTCTGAGCACCCAGCACCCTGAGTACTGAGCACCGAGCACCCTGAGTACTGAGCACCCTGAGCACTGAGCACTGAGCACCCAGCACCCTGAGCACTGAGCACCCCACACTCTGAGTACTGAGCACCCAGCACGCTGAGTACTGAGCACCAATCACCCTGAGCACTGAGCACCCAGGACCCCGAGCACTGAGCACCCAGCACCCTGAGTACAGAGCACCCAGCACCCCGAGTACTGAGCACTGAGCACCCCGAGTACTGAGCACCCAGCACCCCGAGCACTGAGCACCCAGCAACCTGAGTACTGAGAACAGATCACCCTGAGTACTGAGCACCCAGAACCCTGAGTACTGAGCCCCCAGCACCCTGAGTACTGAGAACCGAGCACCCTGAGTACTGAGCAACCAGCACCCTGAGTACTGAGCACCCAGCAACCCGAGCACTGAGCACCCAGCACCCTGAGAATGAGCACCCAGCATCATGAGTACTGAGCACCCAGCACCCTGAGTACTGAGCACTAAGCACCCAGAGCACTGAGCACCCAGCACCCAGAGCACTGAGCACCCAGCGCCCCGAGCACTGAGCACCCAGCACCCCGAGCACTGAGAACTGAGCACCCTGTGCACTGAGCACCCAGCACCCCGAGTACTGAGCACTGAGCAACCTGAGTACTGAGCAACAAGCACCCCGAGTACTGAGCACTGAGCATCCTGAGTACTGAGCACCCAGCACCCTGAGAACTGAGCACCCAGCACCCTGAGTACTGAGCACTGAGAACCCTGAGTACTGAGCACCGAGCACCCTGAGTACTGAGCACCCAGCACACTGATCACTGAGCAAGGAGCACCCCGAGGACTGAGCACCCAGCACCCTGAGCACTGAGCACCCAGCACCTTGAGTACTGAGCACCGAGCACCCCGAGCACTGAGCACCCAGCACCCTGAGTACTGAGCACCCAGCACCCTGAGCACTGAGCACCCAGCACCCTGAGCACTGAGCACGCAGCACCCCGAGCACTGAGCACCCAGCACCCTGAGTACTGAGCACAGAGCACCCTGAGCACTGAGCACCCAGCACACTGAGTACTGAGCACCCAGCACCCTGAGTACTGAGCAACCAGCACCCTGAGCACTGAGCACTGAGCACCCAGCACCCTGAGCACTGAGCACTGAGCACCCAGCACCACAGCCCTGAGCACCCAGCACCCTGAGCACTGAGCACCCAGCACCCTGAACACTGAGCACCCAGCACCCTGAGCAACCAGCACCCTGAGTACTGAGCACCCAGCACCCTGAGTACTGAGCACCCAGCACCCTGAGTACTGAGCACTCAGCACCCTGAGTACTGAGCACCGAGCACACCGAGCACTGAGCACCCAGCACCCTGAGCACTGAACACCCGGAGGACTGAGCACCCAGCACCCTGATAACTGAGCACCGATCACCCTGAGCACTGAGCACCCAGCACACCGAGCACTGAGCACCCAGCACCCTGAGTACTGAGCACCCAGCACCCCGAGTACTGAGCACCCAGCACCCTGAGTACTGAGCACCCAGCACCCCGAGCACTGAGCAACCAGCACCCTGAGTACTGAGCACCCTGAGTACTGAGCACTGAGCACCGAGCAGCCTGAGTACTGAGCACCCTGAGGACTGAGCACCCAGCACCCTGAGCACTGAGCACCCAGCACCCTGAGTACTGAGCACTGATCACCCTGAGCACTGAGCACCCAGCACCCCGAGCAATGAGCACCCAGCACCCTGAGTACTGAGAACCTAGCACCCTGAGCACTGAGCACCGAGCACCCTGAGTACTGAACACCCAGCACCCTGAGCACTGAGCACTGAGCACCCAGCACCCTGAGCACTGAGCACTGAGCACCCAGCACCCCGAGCGCTGAGCACCCAGCACCCTGAGCACCCAGCACCCTGAGCACTGAGCACCCTGAGCACTGAGCACCCTGAGCACTGAGCACTGAGCACCCAGCACCCTGAGTACTGAGCACCCAACACTCTGAGCACTGAGCACCCAGCACGCTGAGTACTGAGCACTGAGCACACAGTACCCTGAGTACTGAGCACCCAGCACCCCGAGCACTGAGCACCCAGTGCCCCGAGCACTGAGCACCCAGCACCCTGAGCACTGAGCACTGAGCACACTGAGCACTGAGCACCCAGCACCCCGAGTACTGAGCACTGAGGACCCTGAGTACTGAGCACCCAACACCCAGAGTACTGAGCACCCAGCACCCTGAGAACTGAGCACCCAGCACCCTGAGTACTGAGCACCCAGCACCCTGAGTACTGAGCACTGAGCACCCCGAGTACTGAGCACCCAGCACCCCGAGCACTGAGCACCCAGCAACCTGAGTACTGAGAACAGATCACCCTGAGTACTGAGCACCCAGAACCCTGAGTACTGAGCCACCAGCACCCTGAGTACTGAGCACCCAGCACCCCGAGAATGAGCACCCAGCACCCTGCGTACTGAGAACCGAGCACCCTGAGTACTGAGCACCCAGCACCCTTAGTACTGAGCCCCCAGCACCCTGAGTACTGAGCACCCAGCAACCCGAGCACTGAGCACACAGCACCCTGAGAATGAGCACCCAGCACCATGAGTACTGAGCACCCAGCACCCTGAGTACTGAGCACTAAGCACCCAGAGCACTGAGAACCCAGCACCCCGAGCACTGAGCCCCCAGCGCCCCGAGCACTGAGCACCCAGCACCCCGAGCACTGAGAACTGAGCACCCTGAGCACTGAGCACCCAGCACCCCGAGTAATGAGCACTGAGCACCCTGAGTACTGAGCAACAAGCACACCGAGTACTGAGCACTGAGCACCCTGAGTACTGAGCACCCAGCACACTGAGAACTGAGCACGCAGCACCCTGATCACTGAGCACGAAGCACCCCGAGGACTGAGCACCCAGCACCCTGAGCACTGAGCACCCAGCACCTTGAGTACTGAGCACCGAGCACCCAGCACCCTGAGTACTGAGCACCCAGCACCCTGAGCACTGAGCACCCAGCACCCTGAGCACTGAGCACGCAGCACCCCGAGCACTGAGCACCCAGCACCCTGAGTACTGAGCACAGAGCACCCTGAGCACTGAGCACCCAGCACACTGAGTACTGAGCACCCAGCACCCTGAGTACTGAGCAACCAGCACCCTGAGCACTGAGCACTGAGCACCCAGCACCCTCAGCACTGAGCACTGAGCACCCAGCACCACAGCCCTGAGCACCCAGCACCCCGAGCACTGAGCACCCAGCACCCTGAGCACTGAGCACCCAGCACCCTGAGCACCCAGCACCCTGAGTACTGAGCACCCAGCCCCCTGAGAACTGAGCACCCAGCACCCTGAGTACTGAGCACTCAGCACCCTGAGTACTGAGCACCGAGCACCCCGAGCACTGAGCACCCAGCACCCTGAGCACTGAGCACCCGGGGGACTGAGCACCCAGCACCCTGAGCACTGAGCACCGATCACCCTGAGCACTGAGCACCCACCACACCGAGCACTGAGCACCCAGCACCCTGAGTACTGAGCACCCAGCACCCCGAGTACTGAGCACCCAGCACCCTGAGTACTGAGCACCCAGCACCCCGAGCACTGAGCAACCAGCACCCTGAGTACTGAGCACCCTGAGTACTGAGCACTGAGCACCGAGCACCCTGAGTACTGAGCACCCTGAGCACTGAGCACCCAGCACCCTGAGTACTGAGCACTGATCACCCTGAGCACTGAGCACCCAGCACCCCGAGCACTGAGCACCCAGCACCCTGAGTACTGAGCACCTAGCACCCTGAGCACTGAGCACCGAGCACCCTGAGTACTGAACACCCAGCACCCTGAGCCCTGAGCACTGAGCACCCAGCACCCTGAGCACTGAGCACCCAGCACCCCGAGCACTGAGCACCCAGCACCCTGAGCACCCAACACCCTGAGCACTGAGCACCCTGAGCACTGAGCACCCTGAGCACTGAACACTGAGCACCCAGCACCCTGAGTACTGAGCACCCAACACTCTGAGCACTGAGCACCCAGCACGCTGAGTACTGAGCACTGAGCACACAGCACCCTGAGTACTGAGCACCCAGCACGCTGAGTACTGAGCACCGATCACCCTGAGCACTGAGCACCCAGGACCCCGAGCACTGAGCACCCAGCACCCTGAGTACAGAGCACCCAGCACCCCGAGTACTGAGCACCCAGCACCCCGAGCACTGAGCACCCAGCACCCTGAGTACTGAGCATCCTGAGTACTGAGCACCGATCACCCTGAGCACTGAGCACCCAGCACCCTGAGTACTGAGCACCCAGCACCCTGAGCACTGAGCACCCAGCACCCTGAGCACTGAGCACCCAGCACCCTGAGTACTGAGCACCCAGCACCCTGAGTACTGAGTACCCAGCACCCTGAGCTCTGAGCACCCAGCACCCTGAGTACTGAGCACCGAGCACCCTGAGTACTGAGCACCCTGAGCACTGAGCACTGAGCACCCAGCACCCTGAGCACTGAGCACCCCACACTCTGAGTACTGAGCACCCAGCACGCTGAGTACTGAGCACCGATCACCCTGAGCACTGAGCACCCAGGACCCCGAGCACTGAGCACCCAGCACCCTGAGTACAGAGCACCCAGCACCCCGAGTACTGAGCACTGAGCACCCCGAGTACTGAGCACCCAGCACCCCGAGCACTGAGCACCCAGCAACCTGAGTACTGAGAACAGATCACCCTGAGTACTGAGCACCCAGAACCCTGAGTACTGAGCCCCCAGCACCCTGAGTACTGAGAACCGAGCACCCTGAGTACTGAGCAACCAGCACCCTGAGTACTGAGCACCCAGCAACCCGAGCACTGAGCACCCAGCACCCTGAGAATGAGCACCCAGCATCATGAGTACTGAGCACCCAGCACCCTGAGTACTGAGCACTAAGCACCCAGAGCACTGAGCACCCAGCACCCAGAGCACTGAGCACCCAGCGCCCCGAGCACTGAGCACCCAGCACCCCGAGCACTGAGAACTGAGCACCCTGTGCACTGAGCACCCAGCACCCCTAGTACTGAGCACTGAGCAACCTGAGTACAGAGCAACAAGCACCCCGAGTACTGAGCACTGAGCATCCTGAGTACTGAGCACCCAGCACCCTGAGAACTGAGCACCCAGCACCCTGAGTACTGAGCACTGAGAACCCTGAGTACTGAGCACCGAGCACCCTGAGTACTGAGCACCCAGCACCCTGATCACTGAGCAAGGAGCACCCCGAGGACTGAGCACCCAGCACCCTGAGCACTGAGCACCCAGCACCTTGAGTACTGAGCACCGAGCACCCCGAGCACTGAGCACCCAGCACCCTGAGTACTGAGCACCCAGCACCCTGAGCACTGAGCACCCAGCACCCTGAGCACTGAGCACGCAGCACCCCGAGCACTGAGCACCCAGCACCCTGAGTACTGAGCACAGAGCACCCTGAGCACTGAGCACCCAGCACACTGAGTACTGAGCACCCAGCACCCTGAGTACTGAGTAACCAGCACCCTGAGCACTGAGCACTGAGCACCCAGCACCCTGAGCACTGAGCACTGAGCACCCAGCACCACAGCCCTGAGCACCCAGCACCCTGAGCACTGAGCACCCAGCACCCTGAACACTGAGCACCCAGCACCCTGAGCAACCAGCACCCTGAGTACTGAGCACCCAGCACCCTGAGTACTGAGCACCCTGAGCACTGAGCACCCAGCACCCTGAGTACTGAGCACTGATCACCCTGAGCACTGAGCACCCAGCACCCCGAGCACTGAGCACCCAGCACCCTGAGTACTGAGCACCTAGCACCCTGAGCACTGAGCACCGAGCACCCTGAGTACTGAACACCCAGCACCCTGAGCCCTGAGCACTGAGCACCCAGCACCCTGAGCACTGAGCACTGAGCACCCAGCACCCCGAGCACTGAGCACCCAGCACCCTGAGCACCCAACACCCTGAGCACTGAGCACCCTGAGCACTGAGCACCCTGAGCACTGAACACTGAGCACCCAGCACCCTGAGTACTGAGCACCCAACACTCTGAGCACTGAGCACCCAGCACGCTGAGTACTGAGCACTGAGCACACAGCACCCTGAGTACTGAGCACCCAGCACGCTGAGTACTGAGCACCGATCACCCTGAGCACTGAGCACCCAGGACCCCGAGCACTGAGCACCCAGCACCCTGAGTACAGAGCACCCAGCACCCCGAGTACTGAGCACCCAGCACCCCGAGCACTGAGCACCCAGCACCCTGAGTACTGAGCATCCTGAGTACTGAGCACCGATCACCCTGAGCACTGAGCACCCAGCACCCTGAGTACTGAGCACCCAGCACCCTGAGCACTGAGCACCCAGCACCCTGAGCACTGAGCACCCAGCACCCTGAGTACTGAGCACCCAGCACCCTGAGTACTGAGTACCCAGCACCCTGAGCTCTGAGCACCCAGCACCCTGAGTACTGAGCACCGAGCACCCTGAGTACTGAGCACCCTGAGCACTGAGCACTGAGCACCCAGCACCCTGAGCACTGAGCACCCCACACTCTGAGTACTGAGCACCCAGCACGCTGAGTACTGAGCACCGATCACCCTGAGCACTGAGCACCCAGGACCCCGAGCACTGAGCACCCAGCACCCTGAGTACAGAGCACCCAGCACCCCGAGTACTGAGCACTGAGCACCCCGAGTACTGAGCACCCAGCACCCCGAGCACTGAGCACCCAGCAACCTGAGTACTGAGAACAGATCACCCTGAGTACTGAGCACCCAGAACCCTGAGTACTGAGCCCCCAGCACCCTGAGTACTGAGAACCGAGCACCCTGAGTACTGAGCAACCAGCACCCTGAGTACTGAGCACCCAGCAACCGGAGCACTGAGCACACAGCACCCTGAGAATGAGCACCCAGCATCATGAGTACTGAGCACCCAGCACCCTGAGTACTGAGCACTAAGCACCCAGAGCACTGAGCACCCAGCACCCAGAGCACTGAGCACCCAGCGCACCGAGCACTGAGCACCCAGCACCCCGAGCACTGAGAACTGAGCACCCTGTGCACTGAGCACCCAGCACCCCTAGTACTGAGCACTGAGCAACCTGAGTACTGAGCAACAAGCACCCCGAGTACTGAGCACTGAGCATCCTGAGTACTGAGCACCCAGCACCCTGAGAACTGAGCACCCAGCACCCTGAGTACTGAGCACTGAGAACCCTGAGTACTGAGCACCGAGCACCCTGAGTACTGAGCACCCAGCACCCTGATCACTGAGCAAGGAGCACCCCGAGGACTGAGCACCCAGCACCCTGAGCACTGAGCACCCAGCACCTTGAGTACTGAGCACCGAGCACCCTGAGCACTGAGCACCCAGCACCCTGAGTACTGAGCACCCAGCACCCTGAGCACTGAGCACCCAGCACCCTGAACACTGAGCACGCAGCACCCCGAACACTGAGCACCCAGCACCCTGAGTACTGAGCACAGAGCACCCTGAGCACTGAGCACCCAGCACACTGAGTACTGAGCACCCAGCACCCTGAGTACTGAGCAACCAGCACCCTGAGCACTGAGCACTGAGCACCCAGCACCCTGAGCACTGAGCACTGAGCACCCAGCACCACAGCCCTGAGCACCCAGCACCCTGAGCACTGAGCACCCAGCACCCTGAACACTGAGCACCCAGCACCCTGAGCAACCAGCACCCTGAGTACTGAGCACCCAGCACCCTGAGTACTGAGCACCCAGCACCCTGAGTACTGAGCACTCAGCACCCTGAGTACTGAGCACCGAGCACACCGAGCACTGAGCACCCAGCACCCTGAGCACTGAGCACCCGGAGGACTGAGCACCCAGCACCCTGATAACTGAGCACCGATCACCCTGAGCACTGAGCACCCAGCACACCGAGCACTGAGCACCCAGCACCCTGAGTACTGAGCACCCAGCACCCCGAGTACTGAGCAGCCAGCACCCTGAGTACTGAGCACCCAGCACCCCGAGCACTGAGCAACCAGCACCCTGAGTACTGAGCACCCTGAGTACTGAGCACTGAGCACCGAGCAGCCTGAGTACTGAGCACCCTGAGGACTGAGCACCCAGCACCCTGAGCACTGAGCACCCAGCACCCTGAGTACTGAGCACTGATCACCCTGAGCACTGAGCACCCAGCACCCCGAGCAATGAGCACCCAGCACCCTGAGTACTGAGAACCTAGCACCCTGAGCACTGAGCACCGAGCACCCTGAGTACTGAACACCCAGCACCCTGAGCACTGAGCACTGAGCACCCAGCACCCTGAGCACTGAGCACTGAGCACCCAGCACCCCGAGCGCTGAGCACCCAGCACCCTGAGCACCCAGCACCCTGAGCACTGAGCACCCTGAGCACTGAGCACCCTGAGCACTGAGCACTGAGCACCCAGCACCCTGAGTACTGAGCACCCAACACTCTGAGCACTGAGCACCCAGCACGCTGAGTACTGAGCACTGAGCACACAGTACCCTGAGTACTGAGCACCCAGCACCCCGAGCACTGAGCACCCAGTGCCCCGAGCACTGAGCACCCAGCACCCCGAGCACTGAGCACCCAGCACCTCGAGCACTGAGCACCCAGCACCCTGAGTACTGAGCACCCAACACCGAGAGTACTGAGCACACAGCACCCTGAGCACTGAGCACCCAGCACCCTGAGTACTGAGCACCCAGCACCCTGAGTACTGAGCACCCAGCACCCTGAACACTGAGCACTGAGCACCCAACACCCTGAGCACTGAGCACTGAGCACCCAGCACCCCGAGCACTGAGCACCGAGCACACCGAGCACTGAGCACCCAGCACCCTGAGCACTGAGCACCCTGAGGACTGAGCACCCAGCACCCTGAGCAGTGAGCACCCAGCACGCTGAGTACTGAGCACCGATCACCCTGAGCACTGAGCACCCAGGACCCCGAGCACTGAGCACCCAGCACCCTGAGTACAGAGCACCCAGCACCCCGTGTACTGAGCACCCAGCACCCCGAGCACTGAGCACCCAGCACCCTGAGTACTGAGCATCCTGAG
The DNA here is from genome assembly GCF_018167655.1 of Microtus oregoni. Taxonomy (NCBI): domain Eukaryota; kingdom Metazoa; phylum Chordata; class Mammalia; order Rodentia; family Cricetidae; genus Microtus; species Microtus oregoni. The sequence continues at coordinate 32,170 of NW_024544655.1, forward strand.
TACTGAGCACCGATCACCCTGAGCACTGAGCACCCAGCACCCTGAGTACTGAGCACCCAGCACCCTGAGCACTGAGCACCCAGCACCCTGAGCACTGAGCACCCAGCACCCTGAGTACTGAGCACCCAGCACCCTGAGTACTGAGTACCCAGCACCCTGAGCTCTGAGCACCCAGCACCCTGAGTACTGAGCACCGAGCACCCTGAGTACTGAGCACCCTGAGCACTGAGCACTGAGCACCCAGCACCCTGAGCACTGAGCACCCCACACTCTGAGTACTGAGCACCCAGCACGCTGAGTACTGAGCACCAATCACCCTGAGCACTGAGCACCCAGGACCCCGAGCACTGAGCACCCAGCACCCTGAGTACAGAGCACCCAGCACCCCGAGTACTGAGCACTGAGCACCCCGAGTACTGAGCACCCAGCACCCCGAGCACTGAGCACCCAGCAACCTGAGTACTGAGAACAGATCACCCTGAGTACTGAGCACCCAGAACCCTGAGTACTGAGCCCCCAGCACCCTGAGTACTGAGAACCGAGCACCCTGAGTACTGAGCAACCAGCACCCTGAGTACTGAGCACCCAGCAACCCGAGCACTGAGCACCCAGCACCCTGAGAATGAGCACCCAGCATCATGAGTACTGAGCACCCAGCACCCTGAGTACTGAGCACTAAGCACCCAGAGCACTGAGCACCCAGCACCCAGAGCACTGAGCACCCAGCGCCCCGAGCACTGAGCACCCAGCACCCCGAGCACTGAGAACTGAGCACCCTGTGCACTGAGCACCCAGCACCCCGAGTACTGAGCACTGAGCAACCTGAGTACTGAGCAACAAGCACCCCGAGTACTGAGCACTGAGCATCCTGAGTACTGAGCACCCAGCACCCTGAGAACTGAGCACCCAGCACCCTGAGTACTGAGCACTGAGAACCCTGAGTACTGAGCACCGAGCACCCTGAGTACTGAGCACCCAGCACACTGATCACTGAGCAAGGAGCACCCCGAGGACTGAGCACCCAGCACCCTGAGCACTGAGCACCCAGCACCTTGAGTACTGAGCACCGAGCACCCCGAGCACTGAGCACCCAGCACCCTGAGTACTGAGCACCCAGCACCCTGAGCACTGAGCACCCAGCACCCTGAGCACTGAGCACGCAGCACCCCGAGCACTGAGCACCCAGCACCCTGAGTACTGAGCACAGAGCACCCTGAGCACTGAGCACCCAGCACACTGAGTACTGAGCACCCAGCACCCTGAGTACTGAGCAACCAGCACCCTGAGCACTGAGCACTGAGCACCCAGCACCCTGAGCACTGAGCACTGAGCACCCAGCACCACAGCCCTGAGCACCCAGCACCCTGAGCACTGAGCACCCAGCACCCTGAACACTGAGCACCCAGCACCCTGAGCAACCAGCACCCTGAGTACTGAGCACCCAGCACCCTGAGTACTGAGCACCCAGCACCCTGAGTACTGAGCACTCAGCACCCTGAGTACTGAGCACCGAGCACACCGAGCACTGAGCACCCAGCACCCTGAGCACTGAACACCCGGAGGACTGAGCACCCAGCACCCTGATAACTGAGCACCGATCACCCTGAGCACTGAGCACCCAGCACACCGAGCACTGAGCACCCAGCACCCTGAGTACTGAGCACCCAGCACCCCGAGTACTGAGCACCCAGCACCCTGAGTACTGAGCACCCAGCACCCCGAGCACTGAGCAACCAGCACCCTGAGTACTGAGCACCCTGAGTACTGAGCACTGAGCACCGAGCAGCCTGAGTACTGAGCACCCTGAGGACTGAGCACCCAGCACCCTGAGCACTGAGCACCCAGCACCCTGAGTACTGAGCACTGATCACCCTGAGCACTGAGCACCCAGCACCCCGAGCAATGAGCACCCAGCACCCTGAGTACTGAGAACCTAGCACCCTGAGCACTGAGCACCGAGCACCCTGAGTACTGAACACCCAGCACCCTGAGCACTGAGCACTGAGCACCCAGCACCCTGAGCACTGAGCACTGAGCACCCAGCACCCCGAGCGCTGAGCACCCAGCACCCTGAGCACCCAGCACCCTGAGCACTGAGCACCCTGAGCACTGAGCACCCTGAGCACTGAGCACTGAGCACCCAGCACCCTGAGTACTGAGCACCCAACACTCTGAGCACTGAGCACCCAGCACGCTGAGTACTGAGCACTGAGCACACAGTACCCTGAGTACTGAGCACCCAGCACCCCGAGCACTGAGCACCCAGTGCCCCGAGCACTGAGCACCCAGCACCCTGAGCACTGAGCACTGAGCACACTGAGCACTGAGCACCCAGCACCCCGAGTACTGAGCACTGAGGACCCTGAGTACTGAGCACCCAACACCCAGAGTACTGAGCACCCAGCACCCTGAGAACTGAGCACCCAGCACCCTGAGTACTGAGCACCCAGCACCCTGAGTACTGAGCACTGAGCACCCCGAGTACTGAGCACCCAGCACCCCGAGCACTGAGCACCCAGCAACCTGAGTACTGAGAACAGATCACCCTGAGTACTGAGCACCCACAACCCTGAGTACTGAGCCCCCAGCACCCTGAGTACTGAGCACCCAGCACCCCGAGAATGAGCACCCAGCACCCTGCGTACTGAGAACCGAGCACCCTGAGTACTGAGCACCCAGCACCCTTAGTACTGAGCCCCCAGCACCCTGAGTACTGAGCACCCAGCAACCCGAGCACTGAGCACACAGCACCCTGAGAATGAGCACCCAGCACCATGAGTACTGAGCACCCAGCACCCTGAGTACTGAGCACTAAGCACCCAGAGCACTGAGAACCCAGCACCCCGAGCACTGAGCCCCCAGCGCCCCGAGCACTGAGCACCCAGCACCCCGAGCACTGAGAACTGAGCACCCTGAGCACTGAGCACCCAGCACCCCGAGTACTGAGCACTGAGCACCCTGAGTACTGAGCAACAAGCACACCGAGTACTGAGCACTGAGCACCCTGAGTACTGAGCACCCAGCACACTGAGAACTGAGCACGCAGCACCCTGATCACTGAGCACGAAGCACCCCGAGGACTGAGCACCCAGCACCCTGAGCACTGAGCACCCAGCACCTTGAGTACTGAGCACCGAGCACCCAGCACCCTGAGTACTGAGCACCCAGCACCCTGAGCACTGAGCACCCAGCACCCTGAGCACTGAGCACGCAGCACCCCGAGCACTGAGCACCCAGCACCCTGAGTACTGAGCACAGAGCACCCTGAGCACTGAGCACCCAGCACACTGAGTACTGAGCACCCAGCACCCTGAGTACTGAGCAACCAGCACCCTGAGCACTGAGCACTGAGCACCCAGCACCCTCAGCACTGAGCACTGAGCACCCAGCACCACAGCCCTGAGCACCCAGCACCCCGAGCACTGAGCACCCAGCACCCTGAGCACTGAGCACCCAGCACCCTGAGCACCCAGCACCCTGAGTACTGAGCACCCAGCCCCCTGAGAACTGAGCACCCAGCACCCTGAGTACTGAGCACTCAGCACCCTGAATACTGAGCACCGAGCACCCCGAGCACTGAGCACCCAGCACCCTGAGCACTGAGCACCCGGGGGACTGAGCACCCAGCACCCTGAGCACTGAGCACCGATCACCCTGAGCACTGAGCACCCACCACACCGAGCACTGAGCACCCAGCACCCTGAGTACTGAGCACCCAGCACCCCGAGTACTGAGCACCCAGCACCCTGAGTACTGAGCACCCAGCACCCCGAGCACTGAGCAACCAGCACCCTGAGTACTGAGCACCCTGAGTACTGAGCACTGAGCACCGAGCACCCTGAGTACTGAGCACCCTGAGCACTGAGCACCCAGCACCCTGAGTACTGAGCACTGATCACCCTGAGCACTGAGCACCCAGCACCCCGAGCACTGAGCACCCAGCACCCTGAGTACTGAGCACCTAGCACCCTGAGCACTGAGCACCGAGCACCCTGAGTACTGAACACCCAGCACCCTGAGCCCTGAGCACTGAGCACCCAGCACCCTGAGCACTGAGCACCCAGCACCCCGAGCACTGAGCACCCAGCACCCTGAGCACCCAACACCCTGAGCACTGAGCACCCTGAGCACTGAGCACCCTGAGCACTGAACACTGAGCACCCAGCACCCTGAGTACTGAGCACCCAACACTCTGAGCACTGAGCACCCAGCACGCTGAGTACTGAGCACTGAGCACACAGCACCCTGAGTACTGAGCACCCAGCACGCTGAGTACTGAGCACCGATCACCCTGAGCACTGAGCACCCAGGACCCCGAGCACTGAGCACCCAGCACCCTGAGTACAGAGCACCCAGCACCCCGAGTACTGAGGACCCAGCACCCCGAGCACTGAGCACCCAGCACCCTGAGTACTGAGCATCCTGAGTACTGAGCACCGATCACCCTGAGCACTGAGCACCCAGCACCCTGAGTACTGAGCACCCAGCACCCTGAGCACTGAGCACCCAGCACCCTGAGCACTGAGCACCCAGCACCCTGAGTACTGAGCACCCAGCACCCTGAGTACTGAGTACCCAGCACCCTGAGCTCTGAGCACCCAGCACCCTGAGTACTGAGCACCGAGCACCCTGAGTACTGAGCACCCTGAGCACTGAGCACTGAGCACCCAGCACCCTGAGCACTGAGCACCCCACACTCTGAGTACTGAGCACCCAGCACGCTGAGTACTGAGCACCGATCACCCTGAGCACTGAGCACCCAGGACCCCGAGCACTGAGCACCCAGCACCCTGAGTACAGAGCACCCAGCACCCCGAGTACTGAGCACTGAGCACCCCGAGTACTGAGCACCCAGCACCCCGAGCACTGAGCACCCAGCAACCTGAGTACTGAGAACAGATCACCCTGAGTACTGAGCACCCAGAACCCTGAGTACTGAGCCCCCAGCACCCTGAGTACTGAGAACCGAGCACCCTGAGTACTGAGCAACCAGCACCCTGAGTACTGAGCACCCAGCAACCCGAGCACTGAGCACCCAGCACCCTGAGAATGAGCACCCAGCATCATGAGTACTGAGCACCCAGCACCCTGAGTACTGAGCACTAAGCACCCAGAGCACTGAGCACCCAGCACCCAGAGCACTGAGCACCCAGCGCCCCGAGCACTGAGCACCCAGCACCCCGAGCACTGAGAACTGAGCACCCTGTGCACTGAGCACCCAGCACCCCTAGTACTGAGCACTGAGCAACCTGAGTACAGAGCAACAAGCACCCCGAGTACTGAGCACTGAGCATCCTGAGTACTGAGCACCCAGCACCCTGAGAACTGAGCACCCAGCACCCTGAGTACTGAGCACTGAGAACCCTGAGTACTGAGCACCGAGCACCCTGAGTACTGAGCACCCAGCACCCTGATCACTGAGCAAGGAGCACCCCGAGGACTGAGCACCCAGCACCCTGAGCACTGAGCACCCAGCACCTTGAGTACTGAGCACCGAGCACCCCGAGCACTGAGCACCCAGCACCCTGAGTACTGAGCACCCAGCACCCTGAGCACTGAGCACCCAGCACCCTGAGCACTGAGCACGCAGCACCCCGAGCACTGAGCACCCAGCACCCTGAGTACTGAGCACAGAGCACCCTGAGCACTGAGCACCCAGCACACTGAGTACTGAGCACCCAGCACCCTGAGTACTGAGTAACCAGCACCCTGAGCACTGAGCACTGAGCACCCAGCACCCTGAGCACTGAGCACTGAGCACCCAGCACCACAGCCCTGAGCACCCAGCACCCTGAGCACTGAGCACCCAGCACCCTGAACACTGAGCACCCAGCACCCTGAGCAACCAGCACCCTGAGTACTGAGCACCCAGCACCCTGAGTACTGAGCACCCTGAGCACTGAGCACCCAGCACCCTGAGTACTGAGCACTGATCACCCTGAGCACTGAGCACCCAGCACCCCGAGCACTGAGCACCCAGCACCCTGAGTACTGAGCACCTAGCACCCTGAGCACTGAGCACCGAGCACCCTGAGTACTGAACACCCAGCACCCTGAGCCCTGAGCACTGAGCACCCAGCACCCTGAGCACTGAGCACTGAGCACCCAGCACCCCGAGCACTGAGCACCCAGCACCCTGAGCACCCAACACCCTGAGCACTGAGCACCCTGAGCACTGAGCACCCTGAGCACTGAACACTGAGCACCCAGCACCCTGAGTACTGAGCACCCAACACTCTGAGCACTGAGCACCCAGCACGCTGAGTACTGAGCACTGAGCACACAGCACCCTGAGTACTGAGCACCCAGCACGCTGAGTACTGAGCACCGATCACCCTGAGCACTGAGCACCCAGGACCCCGAGCACTGAGCACCCAGCACCCTGAGTACAGAGCACCCAGCACCCCGAGTACTGAGCACCCAGCACCCCGAGCACTGAGCACCCAGCACCCTGAGTACTGAGCATCCTGAGTACTGAGCACCGATCACCCTGAGCACTGAGCACCCAGCACCCTGAGTACTGAGCACCCAGCACCCTGAGCACTGAGCACCCAGCACCCTGAGCACTGAGCACCCAGCACCCTGAGTACTGAGCACCCAGCACCCTGAGTACTGAGTACCCAGCACCCTGAGCTCTGAGCACCCAGCACCCTGAGTACTGAGCACCGAGCACCCTGAGTACTGAGCACCCTGAGCACTGAGCACTGAGCACCCAGCACCCTGAGCACTGAGCACCCCACACTCTGAGAACTGAGCACCCAGCACGCTGAGTACTGAGCACCGATCACCCTGAGCACTGAGCACCCAGGACCCCGAGCACTGAGCACCCAGCACCCTGAGTACAGAGCACCCAGCACCCCGAGTACTGAGCACTGAGCACCCCGAGTACTGAGCACCCAGCACCCCGAGCACTGAGCACCCAGCAACCTGAGTACTGAGAACAGATCACCCTGAGTACTGAGCACCCAGAACCCTGAGTACTGAGCCCCCAGCACCCTGAGTACTGAGAACCGAGCACCCTGAGTACTGAGCAACCAGCACCCTGAGTACTGAGCACCCAGCAACCGGAGCACTGAGCACACAGCACCCTGAGAATGAGCACCCAGCATCATGAGTACTGAGCACCCAGCACCCTGAGTACTGAGCACTAAGCACCCAGAGCACTGAGCACCCAGCACCCAGAGCACTGAGCACCCAGCGCACCGAGCACTGAGCACCCAGCACCCCGAGCACTGAGAACTGAGCACCCTGTGCACTGAGCACCCAGCACCCCTAGTACTGAGCACTGAGCAACCTGAGTACTGAGCAACAAGCACCCCGAGTACTGAGCACTGAGCATCCTGAGTACTGAGCACCCAGCACCCTGAGAACTGAGCACCCAGCACCCTGAGTACTGAGCACTGAGAACCCTGAGTACTGAGCACCGAGCACCCTGAGTACTGAGCACCCAGCACCCTGATCACTGAGCAAGGAGCACCCCGAGGACTGAGCACCCAGCACCCTGAGCACTGAGCACCCAGCACCTTGAGTACTGAGCACCGAGCACCCTGAGCACTGAGCACCCAGCACCCTGAGTACTGAGCACCCAGCACCCTGAGCACTGAGCACCCAGCACCCTGAACACTGAGCACGCAGCACCCCGAACACTGAGCACCCAGCACCCTGAGTACTGAGCACAGAGCACCCTGAGCACTGAGCACCCAGCACACTGAGTACTGAGCACCCAGCACCCTGAGTACTGAGCAACCAGCACCCTGAGCACTGAGCACTGAGCACCCAGCACCCTGAGCACTGAGCACTGAGCACCCAGCACCACAGCCCTGAGCACCCAGCACCCTGAGCACTGAGCACCCAGCACCCTGAACACTGAGCACCCAGCACCCTGAGCAACCAGCACCCTGAGTACTGAGCACCCAGCACCCTGAGTACTGAGCACCCAGCACCCTGAGTACTGAGCACTCAGCACCCTGAGTACTGAGCACCGAGCACACCGAGCACTGAGCACCCAGCACCCTGAGCACTGAGCACCCGGAGGACTGAGCACCCAGCACCCTGATAACTGAGCACCGATCACCCTGAGCACTGAGCACCCAGCACACCGAGCACTGAGCACCCAGCACCCTGAGTACTGAGCACCCAGCACCCCGAGTACTGAGCAGCCAGCACCCTGAGTACTGAGCACCCAGCACCCCGAGCACTGAGCAACCAGCACCCTGAGTACTGAGCACCCTGAGTACTGAGCACTGAGCACCGAGCAGCCTGAGTACTGAGCACCCTGAGGACTGAGCACCCAGCACCCTGAGCACTGAGCACCCAGCACCCTGAGTACTGAGCACTGATCACCCTGAGCACTGAGCACCCAGCACCCCGAGCAATGAGCACCCAGCACCCTGAGTACTGAGAACCTAGCACCCTGAGCACTGAGCACCGAGCACCCTGAGTACTGAACACCCAGCACCCTGAGCACTGAGCACTGAGCACCCAGCACCCTGAGCACTGAGCACTGAGCACCCAGCACCCCGAGCGCTGAGCACCCAGCACCCTGAGCACCCAGCACCCTGAGCACTGAGCACCCTGAGCACTGAGCACCCTGAGCACTGAGCACTGAGCACCCAGCACCCTGAGTACTGAGCACCCAACACTCTGAGCACTGAGCACCCAGCACGCTGAGTACTGAGCACTGAGCACACAGTACCCTGAGTACTGAGCACCCAGCACCCCGAGCACTGAGCACCCAGTGCCCCGAGCACTGAGCACCCAGCACCCTGAGCACTGAGCACTGAGCACACTGAGCACTGAGCACCCAGCACCCCGAGTACTGAGCACTGAGCACCCTGAGTACTGAGCACCCAACACCCAGAGTACTGAGCACCCAGCACCCTGAGAACTGAGCACCCAGCACCCTGAGTACTGAGCACCCAGCACCCTGAGTACTGAGCACTGAGCACCCCGAGTACTGAGCACCCAGCACCCCGAGCACTGAGCACCCAGCAACCTGAGTACTGAGAACAGATCACCCTGAGTACTGAGCACCCAGAACCCTGAGTACTGAGCCCCCAGCACCCTGAGTACTGAGCACCCAGCACCCCGAGAATGAGCACCCAGCACCCTGCGTACTGAGAACCAAGCACCCTGAGTACTGAGCACCCAGCACCCTTAGTACTGAGCCCCCAGCACCCTGAGTACTGAGCACCCAGCAACCCGAGCACTGAGCACACAGCACCCTGAGAATGAGCACCCAGCACCATGAGTACTGAGCACCCAGCACCCTGAGTACTGAGCACTAAGCACCCAGAGCACTGAGAACCCAGCACCCCGAGCACTGAGCACCCAGCGCCCCGAGCACTGAGCACCCAGCACCCCGAGCACTGAGAACTGAGCACCCTGAGCACTGAGCACCCAGCACCCCGAGTACTGAGCACTGAGCACCCTGAGTACTGAGCAACAAGCACACCGAGTACTGAGCACTGAGCACCCTGAGTACTGAGCACCCAGCACACTGAGAACTGAGCACCCAGCACCCTGATCACTGAGCACGAAGCACCCCGAGGGCTGAGCACCCAGCACCCTGAGCACTGAGCACCCAGCACCTTGAGTACTGAGCACCGAGCACCCAGCACCCTGAGTACTGAGCACCCAGCACCCTGAGCACTGAGCACCCAGCACCCTGAGCACTGAGCACGCAGCACCCCGAGCACTGAGCACCCAGCACCCTGAGTACTGAGCACAGAGCACCCTGAGCACTGAGCACCCAGCACACTGAGTACTGAGCACCCAGCACCCTGAGTACTGAGCAACCAGCACCCTGAGCACTGAGCACTGAGCACCCAGCACCCTCAGCACTGAGCACTGAGCACCCAGCACCACAGCCCTGAGCACCCAGCACCCCGAGCACTGAGCACCCAGCACCCTGAGCACTGAGCACCCAGCACCCTGAGCACCCAGCACCCTGAGTACTGAGCACCCAGCCCCCTGAGAACTGAGCACCCAGCACCCTGAGTACTGAGCACTCAGCACCCTGAGTACTGAGCACCGAGCACCCCGAGCACTGAGCACCCAGCACCCTGAGCACTGAGCACCCGGGGGACTGAGCACCCAGCACCCTGAGCACTGAGCACCGATCACCCTGAGCACTGAGCACCCACCACACCGAGCACTGAGCACCCAGCACCCTGAGCACTGAGCACCGAGCACCCCGAGCACTGAGCACCCAGCACCCTGAGCACTGAGCACCCGGGGGACTGAGCACCCAGCACCCTGAGCACTGAGCACCGATCACCCTGAGCACTGAGCACCCAGCACCCCGAGCACTGAGAACTGAGCACCCTGTGCACTGAGCACCCAGCACCCCTAGTACTGAGCACTGAGCAACCTGAGTACTGAGCAACAAGCACCCCGAGTACTGAGCACTGAGCATCCTGAGTACTGAGCACCCAGCACCCTGAGAACTGAGCACCCAGCACCCTGAGTACTGAGCACTGAGAACCCTGAGTACTGAGCACCGAGCACCCTGAGTACTGAGCACCCAGCACCCTGATCACTGAGCAAGGAGCACCCCGAGGACTGAGCACCCAGCACCCTGAGCACTGAGCACCCAGCACCTTGAGTACTGAGCACCGAGCACCCCGAGCACTGAGCACCCAGCACCCTGAGTACTGAGCACCCAGCACCCTGAGCACTGAGCACCCAGCACCCTGAGCACTGAGCACGCAGCACCCCGAGCACTGAGCACCCAGCACCCTGAGTACTGAGCACAGAGCACCCTGAGCACTGAGCACCCAGCACACTGAGTACTGAGCACCCAGCACCCTGAGTACTGAGCAACCAGCACCCTGAGCACTGAGCACTGAGCACCCAGCACCCTGAGCACTGAGCACCCAGCACCCTGAACACTGAGCACCCAGCACCCTGAGCAACCAGCACCCTGAGTACTGAGCACCCAGCACCCTGAGTACTGAGCACCCAGCACCCTGAGTACTGAGCACTCAGCACCCTGAGTACTGAGCACCGAGCACACCGAGCACTGAGCACCCAGCACCCTGAGCACTGAGCACCCGGAGGACTGAGCACCCAGCACCCTGATAACTGAGCACCGATCACCCTGAGCACTGAGCACCCAGCACACCGAGCACTGAGCACCCAGCACCCTGAGTACTGAGCACCCAGCACCCCGAGTACTGAGCAGCCAGCACCCTGAGTACTGAGCACCCAGCACCCCGAGCACTGAGCAACCAGCACCCTGAGTACTGAGCACCCTGAGTACTGAGCACTGAGCACCGAGCAGCCTGAGTACTGAGCACCCTGAGGACTGAGCACCCAGCACCCTGAGCACTGAGCACCCAGCACCCTGAGTACTGAGCACTGATCACCCTGAGCACTGAGCACCCAGCACCCCGAGCAATGAGCACCCAGCACCCTGAGTACTGAGAACCTAGCACCCTGAGCACTGAGCACCGAGCACCCTGAGTACTGAACACCCAGCACCCTGAGCACTGAGCACTGAGCACCCAGCACCCTGAGCACTGAGCACTGAGCACCCAGCACCCCGAGCGCTGAGCACCCAGCACCCTGAGCACCCAGCACCCTGAGCACTGAGCACCCTGAGCACTGAGCACCCTGAGCACTGAGCACTGAGCACCCAGCACCCTGAGTACTGAGCACCCAACACTCTGAGCACTGAGCACCCAGCACGCTGAGTACTGAGCACTGAGCACACAGTACCCTGAGTACTGAGCACCCAGCACCCCGAGCACTGAGCACCCAGTGCCCCGAGCACTGAGCACCCAGCACCCTGAGCACTGAGCACTGAGCACACTGAGCACTGAGCACCCAGCACCCCGAGTACTGAGCACTGAGCACCCTGAGTACTGAGCACCCAACACCCAGAGTACTGAGCACCCAGCACCCTGAGAACTGAGCACCCAGCACCCTGAGTACTGAGCACCCAGCACCCTGAGTACTGAGCACTGAGCACCCCGAGTACTGAGCACCCAGCACCCCGAGCACTGAGCACCCAGCAACCTGAGTACTGAGAACAGATCACCCTGAGTACTGAGCACCCAGAACCCTGAGTACTGAGCCCCCAGCACCCTGAGTACTGAGCACCCAGCACCCCGAGAATGAGCACCCAGCACCCTGCGTACTGAGAACCAAGCACCCTGAGTACTGAGCACCCAGCACCCTTAGTACTGAGCCCCCAGCACCCTGAGTACTGAGCACCCAGCAACCCGAGCACTGAGCACACAGCACCCTGAGAATGAGCACCCAGCACCATGAGTACTGAGCACCCAGCACCCTGAGTACTGAGCACTAAGCACCCAGAGCACTGAGAACCCAGCACCCCGAGCACTGAGCACCCAGCGCCCCGAGCACTGAGCACCCAGCACCCCGAGCACTGAGAACTGAGCACCCTGAGCACTGAGCACCCAGCACCCCGAGTACTGAGCACTGAGCACCCTGAGTACTGAGCAACAAGCACACCGAGTACTGAGCACTGAGCACCCTGAGTACTGAGCACCCAGCACACTGAGAACTGAGCACCCAGCACCCAGCACCCTGAGCACTGAGCACCCAGCACCTTGAGTACTGAGCACCGAGCACCCAGCACCCTGAGTACTGAGCACCCAGCACCCTGAGCACTGAGCACCCAGCACCCTGAGCACTGAGCACGCAGCACCCCGAGCACTGAGCACCCAGCACCCTGAGTACTGAGCACAGAGCACCCTGAGCACTGAGCACCCAGCACACTGAGTACTGAGCACCCAGCACCCTGAGTACTGAGCAACCAGCACCCTGAGCACTGAGCACTGAGCACCCAGCACCCTCAGCACTGAGCACTGAGCACCCAGCACCACAGCCCTGAGCACCCAGCACCCCGAGCACTGAGCACCCAGCACCCTGAGCACTGAGCACCCAGCACCCTGAGCACCCAGCACCCTGAGTACTGAGCACCCAGCCCCCTGAGAACTGAGCACCCAGCACCCTGAGTACTGAGCACTCAGCACCCTGAGTACTGAGCACCGAGCACCCCGAGCACTGAGCACCCAGCACCCTGAGCACTGAGCACCCGGGGGACTGAGCACCCAGCACCCTGAGCACTGAGCACCGATCACCCTGAGCACTGAGCACCCACCACACCGAGCACTGAGCACCCAGCACCCTGAGTACTGAGCACCCAGCACCCCGAGTACTGAGCACCCAGCACCCTGAGTACTGAGCACCCAGCACCCCGAGCACTGAGCAACCAGCACCCTGAGTACTGAGCACCCTGAGTACTGAGCACTGAGCACCGAGCACCCTGAGTACTGAGCACCCTGAGCACTGAGCACCCAGCACCCTGAGTACTGAGCACTGATCACCCTGAGCACTGAGCACCCAGCACCCCGAGCACTGAGCACCCAGCACCCTGAGTACTGAGCACCTAGCACCCTGAGCACTGAGCACCGAGCACCCTGAGTACTGAACACCCAGCACCCTGAGCCCTGAGCACTGAGCACCCAGCACCCTGAGCACTGAGCACTGAGCACCCAGCACCCCGAGCACTGAGCACCCAGCACCCTGAGCACCCAACACCCTGAGCACTGAGCACCCTGAGCACTGAGCACCCTGAGCACTGAACACTGAGCACCCAGCACCCTGAGTACTGAGCACCCAACACTCTGAGCACTGAGCACCCAGCACGCTGAGTACTGAGCACTGTGCACACAGCACCCTGAGTACTGAGCACCCAGCACCCCGAGCACTGAGCACCCAGCGCCCCGAGCACTGAGCACCCAGCACCCCGAGCACTGAGCACTGAGCACTGAGCACACTGAGCACTGAGCACCCAGCACCCCGAGTACTGAGCACTGAGCACCCTGAGTTCTGAGCACCCAACACCCAGAGTACTGAGCACCCAGCACCCTGAGAACTGAGCACCCAGCACCCTGAGTACTGAGCACCCAGCACCCTGAGTACTGAGCACCCAGCACCCTGAGCACTGACCACTGAGCACCCAGCACCTTGAGCACTGAGCACTGACCACCCAGCACCCCGAGCACTGAGCACCCAGCACCCCGAACACTGAGCACCCAGCGCACTGAGCACTGAGCACCCAGCACACTGAGCACTGAGCACCCAGCCCCCTGAGTACTGAGCACCCAGCACCATGAGTACTGAGCACCCAGCACCCTAAGTACTGAGCACTCAGCACCCTGAGCACCCAGCACCCTGAGCACTGAGCACCCTGAGCACTGAGCACCCTGAGCACTGAGCACTGAGCACCCAGCACCCTGAGTACTGAGCACCCAACACTCTGAGCACTGAGCACCCAGCACGCTGAGTACTGAGCACTGAGCACACAGCACCCTGAGTACTGAGCACCCAGCACCCCGAGCACTGAGCACCCAGTGCCCCGAGCACTGAGCACCCAGCACCCTGAGCACTGAGCACTGAGCACACTGAGCACTGAGCACCCAGCACCCCGAGTACTGAGCACTGAGCACCCTGAGTACTGAGCACCCAACACCCAGAGTACTGAGCACCCAGCACCCTGAGAACTGAGCACCCAGCACCCTGAGTACTGAGCACCCAGCACCCTGAGTACTGAGCACTGAGCACCCCGAGTACTGAGCACCCAGCACCCCGAGCACTGAGCACCCAGCAACCTGAGTACTGAGAACAGATCACCCTGAGTACTGAGCACCCAGAACCCTGAGTACTGAGCCCCCAGCACCCTGAGTACTGAGCACCCAGCACCCCGAGAATGAGCACCCAGCACCCTGAGTACTGAGAACCGAGCACCCTGAGCACTGAGCACCCAGCACCCTGAGCACTGAGCACGCAGCACCCCGAGCACTGAGCACCCAGCACCCTGAGTACTGAGCACAGAGCACCCTGAGCACTGAGCACCCAGCACACTGAGTACTGAGCACCCAGCACCCTGAGTACTGAGCAACCAGCACCCTGAGCACTGAGCACTGAGCACCCAGCACCCTGAGCACTGAGCACTGAGCACCCAGCACCACAGCCCTGAGCACCCAGCACCCTGAGCACTGAGCACCCAGCACCCTGAACACTGAGCACCCAGCACCCTGAGCAACCAGCACACTGAGTACTGAGCACCCAGCACCCTGAGTACTGAGCACCCAGCACCCTGAGTACTGAGCACTCAGCACCCTGAGTACTGAGCACCGAGCACCCCGAGCACTGAGCACACAGCACCCTGAGCACTGAGCACCCGGAGGACTGAGCACCCAGCACCCTGATAACTGAGCACCGATCACCCTGAGCACTGAGCACCCAGCACACCGAGCACTGAGCACCCAGCACCCTGAGTACTGAGCACCCAGCACCCCGAGTACTGAGCACCCAGCACCCTGAGTACTGAGCACCCAGCACCCCGAGCACTGAGCAACCAGCACCCTGAGTACTGAGCACCCTGAGTACTGAGCACTGAGCACCGAGCAGCCTGAGTACTGAGCACCCTGAGGACTGAGCACCCAGCACCCTGAGCACTGAGCACCCAGCACCCTGAGTACTGAGCACTGATCACCCTGAGCACTGAGCACCCAGCACCCCGAGCAATGAGCACCCAGCACCCTGAGTACTGAGAACCTAGCACCCTGAGCACTGAGCACCGAGCACCCTGAGTACTGAACACCCAGCACCCTGAGCACTGAGCACTGAGCACCCAGCACCCTGAGCACTGAGCACTGAGCACCCAGCACCCCGAGCGCTGAGCACCCAGCACCCTGAGCACCCAGCACCCTGAGCACTGAGCACCCTGAGCACTGAGCACCCTGAGCACTGAGCACTGAGCACCCAGCACCCTGAGTACTGAGCACCCAACACTCTGAGCACTGAGCAACCAGCACGCTGAGTACTGAGCACTGAGCACACAGCACCCTGAGTACTGAGCACCCAGCACCCCGAGCACTGAGCACCCAGTGCCCCGAGCACTGAGCACCCAGCACCCTGAGCACTGAGTACTGAGCACACTGAGCACTGAGCACCCAACACCCAGAGTACTGAGCACCCAGCACCCTGAGAACTGAGCACCCAGCACCCTGAGTACTGAGCACCCAGCACCCTGAGTACTGAGCACTGAGCACCCCGAGTACTGAGCACCCAGCACCCCGAGCACTGAGCACCCAGCAACCTGAGTACTGAGAACAGATCATCCTGAGTACTGAGCACCCAGAACCCTGAGTACTGAGCCCCCAGCACCCTGAGTACTGAGCACCCAGCACCCCGAGAATGAGCAACCAGCACCCTGAGTACTGAGAACCGAGCACCCTGAGTACTGAGCACCCAGCACCCTGAGTCCTGAGCCCCCAGCACCCTGAGTACTGAGCACCCAGCAACCCGAGCACTGAGCACACAGCACCCTGAGAATGAGCACCCAGCACCATGAGTACTGAGCACCCAGCACCCTGAGTACTGAGCACTAAGCACCCAGAGCACTGAGAACCCAGCACCCCGAGCACTGAGCACCCAGCGCCCCGAGCACTGAGCACCCAGCACCCCGAGCACTGAGAACTGAGCACCCTGAGCACTGAGCACCCAGCACCCCGAGTACTGAGCACTGAGCACCCTGAGTACTGAGCAACAAGCACACCGAGTACTGAGCACTGAGCACCCTGAGTACTGAGCACCCAGCACACTGAGAACTGAGCACCCAGCACCCTGATCACTGAGCACGGAGCACCCCGAGGACTGAGCACCCAGCACCCTGAGCACTGAGCACCCAGCACCTTGAGTACTGAGCACCGAGCACCCAGCACCCTGAGTACTGAGCACCCAGCACCCTGAGCACTGAGCACCCAGCACCCTGAGCACTGAGCACGCAGCACCCCGAGCACTGAGCACCCAGCACCCTGAGTACTGAGCACAGAGCACCCTGAGCACTGAGCACCCAGCACACTGAGTACTGAGCAACCAGCACCCTGAGCACTGAGCACCCGGGGGACTGAGCACCCAGCACACTGAGCACTGAGCACCGATCACCCTGAGCACTGAGCACCCACCACACCGAGCACTGAGCACCCAGCACCCTGAGTACTGAGCACCCAGCACCCCGAGTACTGAGCACCCAGCACCCTGAGTACTGAGCACCCAGCACCCCGAGCACTGAGCAACCAGCACCCTGAGTACTGAGCACCCTGAGTACTGAGCACTGAGCACCGAGCACCCTGAGTACTGAGCACCCTGAGGACTGAGCACCCAGCACCCTGAGCACTGAGCACCCAGCACCCTGAGTACTGAGCACTGATCAACCTGAACACTGAGCACCCAGCACCCCGAGCACTGAGCACCCAGCACCCTGAGTACTGAGCACCTAGCACCCTGAGCACTGAGCACCGAGCACCCTGAGTACTGAACACCCAGCACCCTGAGCCCTGAGCACTGAGCACCCAGCACCCTGAGCACTGAGCACTGAGCACCCAGCACCCCGAGCACTGAGCACCCAGCACCCTGAGCACCCAGCACCCTGAGCACCCAGCACCCTGAGTACTGAGCACCCAACACTCTGAGCACTGAGCACCCAGCACGCTGATTACTGAGCACTGAGCACACAGCACCCTGAGTACTGAGCACCCAGCACCCCGAGCACTGAGCACCCAGCGCCCCGAGCACTGAGCACCCAGCACCCTGAGCACTGAGCACTGAGCACCCAGCACCTTGAGCACTGAGCACTGACCACCCAGCACCCCGAGCACAGAGCACCCAGCACCCTGAGCACTGAGCACCCTGAGGACTGAGCACCCAGGACCCTGAGCACTGAGCACCCAGCACCCTGAGTACTGAGCACCGATCACCCTGAGCACTGAGCACCCAGCACCCCGAGCACTGAGCACCCAGCACCCTGAGTACTGAGCACCCAGCACCCTGAGCACTGAGCACACAGCACCCTGAGTACTGAGCACCCTGAGTACTGAGCACCGATCACCCTGAGCACTGAGCACCCAGCACCCTGAGTACTGAGCACCCAGCACCGTGAGCACTGAGCACCCAGCACCCTGAGCACTGAGCACCCAGCACCCTGAGTACTGAGCACCCAGCACCCTCAGTACTGAGTACCCAGCACCCTGAGCACTGAGCACCCAGCACCCTGAGTACTGAGCACCGAGCACCCTGAGTACTGAGCACCCAGCACCCTGAGTACTGAGCACCCAGCACCCTGAGCACTGAGCACCCTGCACCCTGAGTACTGAGCACCCAGCACCCTGAGTACTGAGCACCCAGCACCCAGAGCACTGAGCACCCAGCACCCCGAGCACTTAGCACCCAGGACCCCGAGCACTGAGTACTGAGCACCCAACACCCTGAGTACTGAGCACCGAGCTCCCCGAGCACTGAGCACCCTGAGTACTGAGCACCCAGCACCCCGATCACTGAGCACCCAGCACCCTGAGCACTGAGCACCCAGCACCCTGAGCACTGAGCACCCAGCACCCTGAGTACTGAGCACCCAGCACGCTGAGTACTGAGCACCCAGCACCCCGAGCACTGAGCACCCAGCACCCTGAGTACTGAGCACTGAGCACCGAGCACCCCGAGCACTGAGCACCCAGCACCCTGTGTACTGAGCACTGAGCACCCTGAGTACTAAGCACCCAGCACCCTGAGTACTGAGCACCCAGGACCCTGAGCACTGAGCACCGAGCACCCCGAGCACTGAGCACCCAGCACCCTGAGCACTCAGCACCCAGCACCCCGAGCACTGAGCACCCAGCACCCGGAGCACTGAGCACCCAGCACCATGAGCACGGAGCACCCCGAGGACTGAGCACCCAGCACCCTGAGCACAGAGCACCCAGCACCTTGAGTACTGAGCACCGAGCACCTCGAGCACTAACCACCCAGCACCCTGAGTACTGAGCACCCAGCAACCTGAGCACTGAGCACCCACAACCCTGAGCACTGAGCACCCAGCACCCTGAGCACGGAGCACCCAGCACCCTGAGTACTGAGCACCAAACACCCAGAGTACTGAGCACCCAGCACACTGAGCACTGAGCACCCAGCACCCTGAGTACTGAGCACCCAGCACCCTGTGTACTGAACACCCAGCACCCTGAGCACTGAGCACTGAGCATACTGAGCACTGAGTACTGAGCACTGAGCACCCTGAGCACTGAGCACCCAGCACCCCGAGTACTGAGCACCCAGCACCCCGAGCACTGAGCACCCAGTGCCCCGAGCACTGAGCACCCAGCACCCTGAGCACTGAGCACCCAGCACACCGAGTACTGAGCACCCAGCACCCCGAGTACTGAGCACCGAGCACCCCGAGCACTGAGCACCCAGCAACCAGAGTACTGAGCACCCAGCACCCTGAGTACTGAGCACTGAGCACCCCGAGTACTGAGCACCCAGCACCCCGAGCACTGAGCACCCAGCAACCTGAGTACTGAGAACAGATCACCCTGAGTACTGAGCACCCAGAACCCTGAGTACTGAGCCCCCAGCACCCTGAGTACTGAGCACCCAGCACCCCGATCACTGAGCACCCAGCACCCCGAGAATGAGCACCCAGCACCCTGAGTACTGAGAACCGAGCACCCTGAGTACTGAGCAACCAGCACCCTGAGTACTGAGCACCCAGCAACCCGAGCACTGAGCACCCAGCACCCTGAGAATGAGCACCCAGCATCATGAGTACTGAGCACCCAGCACCCTGAGTACTGAGCACTAAGCACCCAGAGCACTGAGCACCCAGCACCCAGAGCACTGAGCACCCAGCGCCCCGAGCACTGAGCACCCAGCACCCCGAGCACTGAGAACTGAGCACTCTGAGCACTGAGCACCCAGCACCCCTCGTACTGAGCACTGAGCACCCTGAGTACTGAGCAACAAGCACCCCGAGTACTGAGCACTGAGCACCCTGAGTACTGAGCACCCAGCACCCTGAGAACTGAGCACCCAGCACCCTGAGTACTGAGCACTGAGAACCCTGAGTACTGAGCACCAAGCACCCTGAGTACTGAGCACCCAGCACCCTGATCACTGAGCAAGGATCACCCCGAGGACTGAGCACCCAGCACCCTGAGCACTGAGCACCCAGCACCTTGAGTACTGAGCACCGAGCACCCCGAGCACTGAGCACCCAGCACCCTGAGTACTGAGCACCCAGCACCCTGAGCACTGAGCACCCAGCACCCTGAGCACTGAGCACGCAGCACCCCGAGCACTGAGCACCCAGCACCCTGAGTACTGAGCACAGAGCACCCTGAGCACTGAGCTCCCAGCACACTGAGTACTGAGCACCCAGCACCCTGAGTACTGAGCAACCAGCACCCTGAGCACTGAGCACTGAGCACCCAGCACCCTGAGCACTGAGCACTGAGCACCCAGCACCACAGCCCTGAGCACCCAGCACCCTGAGCACTGAGCACCCAGCACCCTGAACACTGAGCACCCAGCACCCTGAGCACCCAGCACCCTGAGTACTGAGCACCCAGCACCCTGAGTACTGAACACCCAGCACCCTGAGTACTGAGCACTCAGCAACCTGAGTACTGAGCACCGAGCACCCCGAGCACTGAGCACCCAGCACCCTGAGCACGGAGCACCCAGGACCCCGAGCACTGAGTACTGAGCACCCAGCACCCTGAGTACTGAGCACCCAGCACCCTGAGTACTGAGCACCCAGCACCCCGAGCACTGAGCAACCAGCACCCTGAGTACTGAGCACCCTGAGTACTGAGCA
Organism: Microtus oregoni; assembly: GCF_018167655.1. Taxonomy (NCBI): domain Eukaryota; kingdom Metazoa; phylum Chordata; class Mammalia; order Rodentia; family Cricetidae; genus Microtus; species Microtus oregoni. Next base: position 52,862 of record NW_024544655.1, read on the forward strand.
CTGAGCACCGAGCAGCCTGAGTACTGAGCACCCTGAGGACTGAGCACCCAGCACCCTGAGCACTGAGCACCCAGCACCCTGAGTACTGAGCACTGATCACCCTGAGCACTGAGCACCCAGCACCCCGAGCACTGAGCACCCAGCACCCTGAGTACTGAGAACCTAGCACCCTGAGCACTGAGCACCGAGCACCCTGAGTACTGAACACCCAGCACCCTGAGCACTGAGCACTGAGCACCCAGCACCCTGAGCACTGAGCACTGAGCACCCAGCACCCCGAGCGCTGAGCACCCAGCACCCTGAGCACCCAGCACCCTGAGCACTGAGCACCCTGAGCACTGAGCACCCTGAGCACTGAGCACTGAGCACCCAGCACCCTGAGTACTGAGCACCCAACACTCTGAGCACTGAGCACCCAGCACGCTGAGTACTGAGCACTGAGCACACAGCACCCTGAGTACTGAGCACCCAGCACCCCGAGCACTGAGCACCCAGTGCCCTGAGCACTGAGCACCCAGCACCCTGAGCACTGAGCACTGAGCACACTGAGCACTGAGCACCCAGCACCCCGAGTACTGAGCACTGAGCACCTTGAGTACTGAGCACCCAACACCCAGAGTACTGAGCACCCAGGACCCTGAGAACTGAGCACCCAGCACCCTGAGTACTGAGCACCCAGCACCCTGAGTACTGAGCACTGAGCACCCCGAGTACTGAGCCCCCAGCACCCCGAGCACTGAGCACCCAGCAACCTGAGTACTGAGAACAGATCACCCTGAGTACTGAGCACCCAGAACCCTGAGTACTGAGCCCCCAGCACCCTGAGTACTGAGCACCCAGCACCCCGAGAATGAGCACCCAGCACCCTGAGTACTGAGAACCGAGCACCCTGAGTACTGAGCACCCAGCACCCTGAGTACTGAGCCCCCAGCACCCTGAGTACTGAGCACCCAGCAACCCGAGCACTGAGCACACAGCACCCTGAGAATGAGCACCCAGCACCATGAGTACTGAGCACCCAGCACCCTGAGTACTGAGCACTAAGCACCCAGAGCACTGAGAACCCAGCACCCCGAGCACTGAGCACCCAGCGCCCCGAGCACTGAGCACCCAGCACCCCGAGCACTGAGAACTGAGCACCCTGAGCACTGAGCACCCAGCACCCTGAGTACTGAGCACCGAGCACCCTGAGTACTGAGCACCCAGCACCCTGAGTACTGAGCACCCAGCACCCTGAGCACTGAGCACCCAGCACCCTGAGTACTGAGCACCCAGCACCCTGAGTACTGAGCACCCAGCACCCAGAGCACTGAGCACCCAGCACCCCGAGCACGGAGCACCCAGGACCCCGAGCACTGAGTACTGAGCACCCAGCACCCTGAGTACTGAGCACCGAGCTCCCCGATCACTGAGCACCCTGAGTACTGAGCACCCAGCACCCCGATCAGTGAGCACCCAGCACCCTGAGCACTGAGCACCCAGCACCCTGAGCACTGAGCACCCAGCACCCTGAGTACTGAGCACCCAGCACGCTGAGTACTGAGCACCCAGCACCCCGAGCACTGAGCACCCAGCACCCTGAGTACTGAGCACTGAGCACCGAGCACCCCGAGCACTGAGCACCCAGCACCCTGTGTACTGAGCACTGAGCACCCTGAGTACTAAGCACCCAGCACCCTGAGTACTGAGCACCCAGGACCCTGAGCACTGAGCACCGAGCACCCCGAGCACTGAGAACCCAGCACCCTGAGCACTCAGCACCCAGCACCCCGAGCACTGAGCACCCAGCACCCGGAGCACTGAGCACCCAGCACCATGAGCACGGAGCACCCCGAGGACTGAGCACCCAGCACCCTGAGCACTGAGCACCCAGCACCTTGAGTACTGAGCACCGAGCACCTCGAGCACTAACCACCCAGCACCCTGAGTACTGAGCACCAGCAACCTGAGCACTGAGCACCCAGAACCCTGAGCACTGAGCACCCAGCACCCTGAGCACGGAGCACCCAGCACCCTGAGTACTGAGCACCAAACACCCAGAGTACTGAGCACCCAGCACACTAGGCACTGAGCACCCAGCACCCTGAGTACTGAGCACCCAGCACCCTGAGTACTGAACACCCAGCACCCTGAGCACTGAGCACTGAGCACCCTGAGCACTGAGTACTGAGCACTGAGCACCCTGAGCACTGAGCAACCAGCACCCCGAGTACTGAGCACCCAGCACCCCGAGCACTGAGCACCCAGTGCCCCGAGCACTGAGAACCCAGCACCCTGAGAACTGAGCACCCAGCACCCTGTGTACTGAGCACCCAGCACCCTGAGTACTGAGCACCCAGCACCCTGAGCACTGAGCACTGAGCACCCAGCACCTTGAGCACTGAGCACTGACCACCAAGCACCCCGAGCACTGAGCACCCAGCACCCCGAGCACTGAGCACCCAGCGCCCTGAGCACTGAGCACCCAGCACACTGAGCACTGAGCACCCAGCCCCCTGAGTACTGAGCACCCAGCACCATGAGTACTGAGCACCCAGCACCCTTTGTACTGAGCACTCAGCACCCTGAGTACTGAGCACCGAGCACCCCGAGCACAGAGCACCTAGCACCCTGAGCACTGAGCACCCTGAGGACTGAGCACCCAGCACCCTGAGCACTGAGCACCCAGCACCCTGAGTACTGAGCACCCAGCACCCCGAGCACTGAGCACCCAGCACCCTGAGTACTGAGTACCCAGCACCCTGAGTACTGAGTACCCAGCACCCTGAGCACTGAGCACCCAGCACCCTGAGTACTGAGGACCGAGCACCCCGAGCACAGAGCACCCAGCACCCTGAGCACTGAGCACCCTGAGGACTGAGCACCCAGCACCCTGAGCACTGAGCACCCAGCACCCTGAGTACTGAGCACCCAGCACCCTGAGCACTGAGCACCCAGCACCCCGAGCACTGAGCACCCAGCACCCTGAGTACTGAGTACCCAGCACCCTGAGCACTGAGCACCCAGCACCCTGAGTACTGAGGACCGAGCACCCTGAGTACTGAGCACCGATCACCCTGAGCACTGAGCACCCAGCACCCTGAGTACTGAGCACCCAGCACCCTGAGCACTGAGCACCCAGCACCCTGAGCACTGAGCACCAAGCACCCTGAGTACTGAGCACCCAGCACCACAGCCCTGAGCACCCAGCACCCCGAGCACTGAGCACCCAGCACCCAGCACCCTGAGTACTGATCACCGAGCTCCCCGAGCACTGAGCACCCTGAGTACTGAGCACCCAGCACCCCGATCACTGAGCACCCAGCTCCCTGAGCACTGAGCACCCAGCACCCTGAGCACTGAGCACCCAGCACACTGAGTACTGAGCACCCAGCACGCTGAGTACTGAGCACCCAGCACCCCGAGCACTGAGCACCCAGCACCCTGAGCACTGAGCACTGAGCACCCAGCACCCCGAGCGCTGAGAACCCAGGACCCTGAGCACCCAGCACCCTGAGCACTGAGCACCCTGAGCACTGAGCACCCTGAGCACTGAGCACTGAGCACCCAGCACCCTGAGTACTGAGCACCCAACATTCTGAGCACTGAGCACCCAGCACGCTGAGTACTGAGCACTGAGCACACAGCACCCTGAGTACTGAGCACCCAGCACCCCGAGCACTGAGCACCCAGCACCCTGAGCACTGAGCACTGAGCACACTGAGCACTGAGCACCCAGCACCCCGAGTACTGAGCACTGAGCACCCTGAGTACTGAGCACCCAACACCCAGAGTACTGAGCACCCAGCACCCTGAGAACTGAGCACCCAGCACCCTGAGTACTGAGCACCCAGCACCCTGAGTACTGAGCACTGAGCACCCCGAGTACTGAGCACCCAGCACCCCGAGCACTGAGCACCCAGCAACCTGAGTACTGAGAACAGATCACCCTGAGTACTGAGCACCCAGCACCCTGAGTACTGAGCACTAAGCAACCTGAGCACTGAGCACCCAGCACGCCGAGCACTGAGCACCCAGCGCCCCGAGCACTGAGCACCCAGCACCCCGAGAACTGAGAACTGAGCACCCTGAGCACTGAGCACCCAGCACCCCGAGTACTGAGCACTGAGCACCCTGAGTACTGAGCAACAAGCACCCCGAGTACTGAGCACTGAGCACCCTGAGTACTGAGCACCCAGCACACTGAGAACTGAGCACCCAGCACCCTGAGTACTGAGCACTGAGAACCCTGAGTACTGAGCACCGAGCACCCTGAGTACTGAGCACCCAGCACCCTGATCACTGAGCACGGAGCACCCCGAGGACTGAGCACCCAGCACCCTGAGCACTGAGCACCCAGCACCTTGAGTACTGAGCACCGAGCACCCCGAGCACTGAGCACCCAGCACCCTGAGTACTGAGCACCCAGCACCCTGAGGACTGAGCACCCAGCACCATGAGCACTGAGCACGCAGCACCCCGAGCACTGAGCACCCAGCACCCTGAGTACTGAGCACAGAGCACCCTGAGCACTGAGCACCCAGCACACTGAGTACTGAGCACCCAGCACCCTGAGTACTGAGCAACCAGCACCCTGAGCACTGAGTACTGAGCAACCAGCACCCTGAGCACTGAGCACTGAGCACCCAGCACCCTGAGCACTGAGCACCCAGCACCCTGAGTACTGAGCACCCAGCACCCTGAGTACTGAGTACCCAGCACCCTGAGCACTGAGCACCCAGCACCCTGAGTACTGAGCACCGAGCACCCTGAGTACTGAGCACCCAGCACCCTGAGTACTGAGCACCCAGCACCCTGAGCACTGAGCACCCAGCACCCTGAGTACTGAGCACCCAGCACCCTGAGTACTGAGCACCCAGCACCCAGAGCACTGAGCACCCAGCACCCCGAGCACGGAGCACCCAGGACCCCGAGCACTGAGTACTGAGCACCCAGCACACTGAGTACTGAGCACCGAGCTCCCCGAGCACTGAGCACCCTGAGTACTGAGCAACCAGCACCCCGATCACTGAGCACCCAGCACCCTGAGCACTGAGCACCCAGCACCCGGAGCACTGAGCACCCAGCACCATGAGCACGGAGCACCCCGAGGACTGAGCACCCAGCACCCTGAGCACTGAGCACCCAGCACCTTGAGTACTGAGCACCGAGCACCTCGAGCACTAACCACCCAGCACCCTGAGTACTGAGCACCCAGCAACCTGAGCACTGAGCACCCAGAACCCTGAGCACTGAGCACCCAGCACCCTGAGCACGGAGCACCCAGCACCCTGAGTACTGAGCACCAAACACCCAGAGTACTGAGCACCCAGCACCCTGAGCACTGAGCACCCAGCACCCTGAGTACTGAGCACCCAGCACCCTGAGTACTGAACACCCAGCACCCTGAGCACTGAGTACTGAGCACTGAGCACCCTGAGCACTGAGCACCCAGCACCCCAAGTACTGAGCACCCAGCACCCCGAGCACTGAGCACCCAGTGCCCCGAGCACTGAGCACCCAGCGCCCTGAGAACTGAGCACCCAGCACCCTGATTACTGAGCACCCAGCACCCTGAGTACTGAGCACCCAGCACCCTGAGCACTGAGCACTGAGCACCCAGCACCTTGAGCACTGAGCACTGACCACCAAGCACCCCGAGCACTGAGCACCCAGCACCCCGAGCACTGAGCACCCAGCGCCCTGAGCACTGAGCACCCAGCACACTGAGCACTGAGCACCCAGCCCCCTGAGTACTGAGCACCCAGCACCATGAGTACTGAGCACCCAACACCCTGAGTACTGAGCACTCAGCACACTGAGTACTGAGCACCGAGCACCCCGAGCACAGAGCACCCAGCACCCTGAGCACTGAGCACCCTGAGGACTGAGCACCCAGCACCCTGAGCACTGAGCACCCAGCACCCTGAGTACTGAGCACCGATCACCCTGAGCACTGAGCACCCAGCACCCCGAGCACTGAGCACCCAGCACCCTGAGTACTGAGCACCCAGCACCCTGAGCACTGAGCACCCAGCACCCTGAGTACTGAGCACCCTGAGTACTGAGCACCGATCACCCTGAGCACTGAGCACCCAGCACCCTGAGTACTGAGCACCCAGCACCCTGAGCACTGAGCACCCAGCACCCTGAGCACTGAGCACCCAGCACCCTGAGTACTGAGCACCCAGCACCCTGAGTACTGAGTACCCAGCACCCTGAGCACTGAGCACCCAGCACCCTGAGTACTGAGCACCGAGCACCCTGAGTACTGAGCACCCAGCACCCTGAGTACTGAGCACCCAGCACCCTGAGCACTGAGCACCCAGCACCCTGAGTACTGAGCACCCAGCACCCTGAGTACTGAGCACCCAGCACCCAGAGCACTGAGCACCCAGCACCCCGAGCACGGAGCACCCAGGACCCCGGGCACTGAGTACTGAGCACCCAGCACCCTGAGTACTGATCACCGAGCTCCCCGAGCACTGAGCACCCTGAGTACTGAGCACCCAGCACCCCGATCACTGAGCACCCAGCACCCTGAGCACTGAGCACCCAGCACCCTGAGCACTGAGCACCCAGCACACTGAGTACTGAGCACCCAGCACGCTGAGTACTGAGCACCCAGCACCCCGAGCACTGAGCACCCAGCACCCTGAGTACTGAGCACTGAGCACCTAGCACCCCGAGCACTGAGCACCCAGCACCCTGTGTACTGAGCACTGAGCACCCTGAGTACTAAGCACCCAGCACCCTGAGTACTGAGCACCCAGGACCCTGAGCACTGAGCACCGAGCACCCTGAGCACTGAGCACCCAGCACCCTGAGCACTGAGCACCAAGCACCATGAGCACGGAGCACCCCGAGGACTGAGCACCCAGCACCCTGAGCACTGAGCACCCAGCACCTTCAGTACTGAGCACCGAGCACCTCGAGCACTAAGCACCCAGCACCCTGAGTACTGAGCACCCAGCACCCTGAGCACTGAGCACCCAGAAACCTGACCACTGAGCACCCAGCACCCTGAGCACGGAGCACCCAGCACCCTGAGTACTGAGCACCCAACACCCAGAGTACTGAGCACCCAGCACCCTGAGCACTGAGTACTGAGCACTGAGCACCCTGAGCACTGAGCACCCAGCACCCCGAGTACTGAGCACCCAGCACCCCGAGCACTGAGCACCCAGCGCCCTGAGCACTGAGCACCCAGCACCCCGAGCACTGAGCACTGAGCACCCTGAGCACTGAGCACCCAGCACCACGAGTACTGAGCACCGAGCACCCTGAGTACTGAGCACCAAGCACCCCGAGTACTGAGCACTGAGCACCCTGAGTACTGAGCACCCAGCACCCTGAGCACTGAGCACCCAGCACCCTGAGTACTGAGCACTGAGACCCCTGAGTACTGAGCACCGAGCACCCTGAGTACTGAGCACCCAGCACCCTGATGACTGAGCACGGAGCACCCCGAGGACTGAGCACCCAGCACCCTGAGCACTGAGCACCCAGCACCTTGAGTACTGAGCACCGAGCACAACGAGCACTGAGCACCCAACACCCTGAGTACTGAGCACCCAGCACCCTGAGCACTGAGCACCCAGCTCCCTGAGCACAGAGCACGCAGCACCCCGAGCACTGAGCACCCAGCACCCTGAGTACTGAGCACAGAGCACCCTGAGCACTGAGCACTGAGCACCCAGCACCCTGAGCACTGAGCACTGAGCGCCCAGCACCACAGCCCTGAGCACCCAGCACCCCGAGCACTGAGCACCCAGCACCCTGAGTACTGAGCAACCAGCAACCTGAGTACTGAGCACCCAGCACCCTGAGTACTGAGCACTCAGCACCCTGAGTACTGAGCACCGAGCACACCGAGCAATGAGCACCCAGCACCCTGAGCACTGAGCACCCGGAGGACTGAGCACCCAGCACCCTGAGCACTGAGCACCGATCACCCTGAGCAGTGAGCACCCAGCACCCCGAGCACTGAGCACCCAGCACCCTGAGTACTGAGCACCCAGCACCCCGAGTACTGAGCACCCAGCACCCAGAGTACTGAGCACCCAGCACCCTGAGCACTGAGCACCCAGCACCCTGAGTACTGAGCACCCAGCACCCTGAGTACTGAACACCCAGCACCCTGAGCACTGAGCACTGAGCACACTGAGCACTGAGTACTGAGCACTGAGCAACCTGAGCACTGAGCACCCAGCACCCCGAGTACTGAGCACCCAGCACCCCGAGCACTGAGCACCCAGTGCCCCGAGCACTGAGCACCCAGCACCCTGAGAACTGAGCACCCAGCACCCTGAGTACTGAGCACCCAGCACCCTGAGTACTGAGCACCCAGCACCCTGAGCACTGAGCACTGAGCACCCAGCACCTTGAGCACTGAGCACTGACCACCAAGCACCCCGAGCACTGAGCACCCAGCACCCCGAGCACTGAGCACCCAGCGCCCTGAGCACTGAGCACCCAGCACACTGAGCACTGAGCACCCAGCCCCCTGAGTACTGAGCACCCAGCACCATGAGTACTGAGCACCCAACACCCTGAGTACTGAGCACTCAGCACCCTGAGTACTGAGCACCGAGCACCCCGAGCACAGAGCACCCAGCACCCTGAGCACTGAGCACCCTGAGGACTGAGCACCCAGCACCCTGAGCACTGAGCACCCAGCACCCTGAGTACTGAGCACCGATCACCCTGAGCACTGAGCACCCAGCACCCCGAGCACTGAGCACCCAGCACCCTGAGTACTGAGCACCCAGCACCCTGAGCACTGAGCACCCAGCACCCTGAGTACTGAGCACCCTGAGTACTGAGCACCGATCACCCTGAGCACTGAGCACCCAGCACCCTGAGTACTGAGCACCCAGCACCCTGAGCACTGAGCACCCAGCACCCTGAGCACTGAGCACCCAGCACCCTGAGTACTGAGCACCCAGCACCCTGAGTACTGAGTACCCAGCACCCTGAGCACTGAGCACCCAGCACCCTGAGTACTGAGCACCCAGCAACCTGAGTACTGAGCACCCAGCACCCTGAGTACTGAGCACCCAGCACCCTGAGCACTGAGCACCCAGCACCCTGAGTACTGAGCACCCAGCACCCTGCGTACTGAGCACCCAGCACCCAGAGCACTGAGCACCCAGCACCCCGAGCACGGAGCACCCAGGACCCCGGGCACTGAGTACTGAGCACCCAGCACCCTGAGTACTGATCACCGAGCTCCCCGAGCACTGAGCACCCTGAGTACTGAGCACCCAGCACCCCGATCACTGAGCACCCAGCACCCTGAGCACTGAGCACCCAGCACCCTGAGCACTGAGCACCCAGCACACTGAGTACTGAGCACCCAGCACGCTGAGTACTGAGCACCCAGCACCCCGAGCACTGAGCACCCAGCACCCTGAGTACTGAGCACTGAGCACCTAGCACCCCGAGCACTGAGCACCCAGCACCCTGTGTACTGAGCACTGAGCACCCTGAGTACTAAGCACCCAGCACCCCGAGTACTGAGCACCCAGCACCCTGAGTACTGAGCGCCCAGCAACCCGAGCACTGAGCACCCAGCACCCTGAGTACTGAGCACCCTGATTACTGAGCACTGAGCACCCAGCATCCTGAGTACTGAGGACCGAGCACCCTGAGTACTGAGCACCGATCACCCTGAGCACTGAGCACCCAGCACCCTGAGTACTGAGCACCCAGCACCCTGAGCACTGAGCACCCAGCACCCTGAGCACTGAGCACCCAGCACCCTGAGTACTGAGCACCCAGCACCACAGCCCTGAGCACCCAGCACCCCGAGCACTGAGCACCCAGCACCCAGCACCCTGAGTACTGATCACCGAGCTCCCCGAGCACTGAGCACCCTGAGTACTGAGCACCCAGCACCCCGATCACTGAGCACTCAGCACCCTGAGCACTGAGCACCCAGCACCCTGAGCACTGAGCACCCAGCACACTGAGTACTGAGCACCCAGCACGCTGAGTACTGAGCACCCAGCACCCCGAGCACTGAGCACCCAGCACCCTGAGTACTGAGCACCCAGCACCCTGAGTACTGAACACCCAGCACCCTGAGCACTGAGCACTGAGCACACTGAGCACTGAGTACTGAGCACTGAGCAACCTGAGCACTGAGCACCCAGCACCCCGAGTACTGAGCACCCAGCACCCCGAGCACTGAGCACCCAGTGCCCCGAGCACTGAGCACCCAGCACCCTGAGAACTGAGCACCCAGCACCCTGAGTACTGAGCACCCAGCACCCTGAGTACTGAGCACCCAGCACCCTGAGCACTGAGCACTGAGCACCCAGCACCTTGAGCACTGAGCACTGACCACCAAGCACCCCGAGCACTGAGCACCCAGCACCCCGAGCACTGAGCACCCAGCGCCCTGAGCACTGAGCACCCAGCACACTGAGCACTGAGCACCCAGCCCCCTGAGTACTGAGCACCCAGCACCATGAGTACTGAGCACCCAACACCCTGAGTACTGAGCACTCAGCACCCTGAGTACTGAGCACCGAGCACCCCGAGCACAGAGCACCCAGCACCCTGAGCACTGAGCACCCTGAGGACTGAGCACCCAGCACCCTGAGCACTGAGCACCCAGCACCCTGAGTACTGAGCACCGATCACCCTGAGCACTGAGCACCCAGCACCCCGAGCACTGAGCACCCAGCACCCTGAGTACTGAGCACCCAGCACCCTGAGCACTGAGCACCCAGCACCCTGAGTACTGAGCACCCTGAGTACTGAGCACCGATCACCCTGAGCACTGAGCACCCAGCACCCTGAGTACTGAGCACCCAGCACCCTGAGCACTGAGCACCCAGCACCCTGAGCACTGAGCACCCAGCACCCTGAGTACTGAGCACCCAGCACCCTGAGTACTGAGTACCCAGCACCCTGAGCACTGAGCACCCAGCACCCTGAGTACTGAGCACCCAGCAACCTGAGTACTGAGCACCCAGCACCCTGAGTACTGAGCACCCAGCACCCTGAGCACTGAGCACCCAGCACCCTGAGTACTGAGCACCCAGCACCCTGCGTACTGAGCACCCAGCACCCAGAGCACTGAGCACCCAGCACCCCGAGCACGGAGCACCCAGGACCCCGGGCACTGAGTACTGAGCACCCAGCACCCTGAGTACTGATCACCGAGCTCCGCGAGCACTGAGCACCCTGAGTACTGAGCACCCAGCACCCCGATCACTGAGCACCCAGCACCCTGAGCACTGAGCACCCAGCACCCTGAGCACTGAGCACCCAGCACACTGAGTACTGAGCACCCAGCACGCTGAGTACTGAGCACCCAGCACCCCGAGCACTGAGCACCCAGCACCCTGAGTACTGAGCACTGAGCACCTAGCACCCCGAGCACTGAGCACCCAGCACCCTGTGTACTGAGCACTGAGCACCCTGAGTACTAAGCACCCAGCACCCCGAGTACTGAGCACCCAGCACCCTGAGTACTGAGCGCCCAGCACCCCGAGCACTGAGCACCCAGCACCCTGAGTACTGAGCACCCTGATTACTGAGCACTGAGCACCCAGCATCCTGAGTACTGAGGACCGAGCACCCTGAGTACTGAGCACCGATCACCCTGAGCACTGAGCACCCAGCACCCTGAGTACTGAGCACCCAGCACCCTGAGCACTGAGCACCCAGCACCCTGAGCACTGAGCACCCAGCACCCTGAGTACTGAGCACCCAGCACCACAGCCCTGAGCACCCAGCACCCCGAGCACTGAGCACCCAGCACCCAGCACCCTGAGTACTGATCACCGAGCTCCCCGAGCACTGAGCACCCTGAGTACTGAGCACCCAGCACCCCGATCACTGAGCACTCAGCACCCTGAGCACTGAGCACCCAGCACCCTGAGCACTGAGCACCCAGCACACTGAGTACTGAGCACCCAGCACGCTGAGTACTGAGCACCCAGCACCCCGAGCACTGAGCACCCAGCACCCTGAGCACTGAGCACTGAGCACCCAGCACCCCGAGCGCTGAGAACCCAGCACCCTGAGCACCCAGCACCCTGAGCACTGAGCACCCTGAGCACTGAGCACCCTGAGCACTGAGCACTGAGCACACAGCACCCTGAGTACTGAGCACCCCGCACCCCGAGCACTGAGCACCCGGTGCCCCGAGCACTGAGCACCCAGCACCCTGAGCACTGAGCACTGAGCACACTGAGCAATGAGCACCCAGCACCCCGAGTACTGAGCACTGAGCACCCTGAGTACTGAGCACCCAACACCCAGAGTACTGAGCACCCAGCACCCTGAGAACTGAGCACCCAGCACCCTGAGTACTGAGCACCCACCACCCTGAGTACTGAGCACTGAGCACCCCGAGTACTGAGCACCCAGCACCCCGAGCACTGAGCACCCAGCAACCTGAGTACTGAGAACAGATCACCCTGAGCACTGAGCACCCAGCACCCTGAGTACTGAGCACTAAGCACCCAGAGCACTGAGCACCCAGCACCCCGAGCACTGAGCACCCAGCGCCCCGAGCACTGAGCACCCAGCACCCCGAGAACTGAGAACTGAGCACCCTGAGCACTGAGCACCCAGCACCCCGAGTACTGAGCACTGAGCACCCTGAGTACTGAGCAACAAGCACCCCGAGTACTGAGCACTGAGCACCCTGAGTACTGAGCACCCAGCACACTGAGAACTGAGCACCCAGCACCCTGAGTACTGAGCACTGAGAACCCTGAGTACTGAGCACCGAGCACCCTGAGTACTGAGCACCCAGCACCCTGATCACTGAGCACGGAGCACCCCGAGGACTGAGCACCCAGCACCCTGAGCACTGAGCACCCAGCACCTTGAGTACTGAGCACCGAGCACCCCGAGCACTGAGCACCCAGCACCCTGAGTACTGAGCACCCAGCACCCTGAGGACTGAGCACCCAGCACCATGAGCACTGAGCACGCAGCACCCCGAGCACTGAGCACCCAGCACCCTGAGTACTGAGCACAGAGTACCCTGAGCACTGAGCACCCAGCACACTGAGTACTGAGCACCCAGCACCCTGAGTACTGAGCAACCAGCACCCTGAGCACTGAGTACTGAGCAACCAGCACACTGAGCACTGAGCACTGAGCACCCAGCACCCTGAGCACTGAGCACCCAGCACCCTGAGTACTGAGCACCCAGCACCCTGAGTACTGAGTACCCAGCACCCTGAGCACTGAGCACCCAGCACCCTGAGTACTGAGCACCGAGCACCCTGAGTACTGAGCACCCAGCACCCTGAGTACTGAGCACCCAGCACCCTGAGCACTGAGCACCCAGCACCCTGAGTACTGAGCACCCAGCACCCTGAGTACTGAGCACCCAGCACCCAGAGCACTGAGCACCCAGCACCCCGAGCACGGAGCACCCAGGACCCCGAGCACTGAGTACTGAGCACCCAGCACCCTGAGTACTGAGCACCGAGCTCCCCGAGCACTGAGCACCCTGAGTACTGAGCACCCAGCACCCCGATCACTGAGCACCCAGCACCCTGAGCACTGAGCACCCAGCACCCGGAGCACTGAGCACCCAGCACCATGAGCACGGAGCACCCCGAGGACTGAGCACCCAGCACCCTGAGCACTGAGCACCCAGCACCTTGAGTACTGAGCACCGAGCACCTCGAGCACTAACCACCCAGCACCCTGAGTACTGAGCACCCAGCAACCTGAGCACTGAGCACCCAGAACCCTGAGCACTGAGCACCCAGCACCCTGAGCACGGAGCACCCAGCACCCTGAGTACTGAGCACCAAACACCCAGAGTACTGAGCACCCAGCACCCTGAGCACTGAGCACCCAGCACCCTGAGTACTGAGCACCCAGCACCCTGAGTACTGAACACCCAGCACCCTGAGCACTGAGCACTGAGCACCCTGAGCACTGAGTACTGAGCACTGAGCACCCTGAGCACTGAGCACCCAGCACCCCGAGTACTGAGCACCCAGCACCCCGAGCACTGAGCACCCAGTGCCCCGAGCACTGAGCACCCAGCACCCTGAGAACTGAGCACCCAGCACCCTGAGTACTGAGCACCCAGCACCCTGAGTACTGAGCACCCAGCACCCTGAGCACTGAGCACCCAGCACCCTGAGTACTGAGCACCCAGCACCCTGAGCACTGAGCACCCAGCACCCCGAGTACTGAGCACCCAGCACCCCGAGCACTGAGCACCCAGTGCCCCGAGCACTGAGCACCCAGCACCCTGAGCACTGAGCACCCAGCACCCTGAGCACTGAGCACCCAGCACCCTGAGTACTGAGCAACCTGAGTACTGAGCACTGATCACCCTGAGCACTGAGCACCCAGCACCCTGAGTATTGAGCACCCAGCACCCAGAGCACTGAGCAACCTGAGTACTGAGCACTGAGCACCCTGAGTACTGAGCACTGAGCACCCTGAGTTCTGAGCACCCAGCACCCTGAGTACTGATTACCCAGCACCCTGAGCACTGAGCACCCAGCACCCTGAGTACTGAGCACCGAGCACCCTGAGTACTGAGCACCCAGCACCCTGAGTACTGAGCACCCAGCACCCTGAGCACTGAGCACCCAGCACCCTGAGTTCTGAGCACCCAGCACCCTGTGTACTGATTACCCAGCAACCTGAGCACTGAGCACCCAGCACTCTGAGTACTGAGCACCGAGCACCCTGAGTACTGAGCACCCAGCACCCTGAGTACTGAGCACCCAGCACCCTGAGCACTGAGAACCCAGCACCCTGAGTACTGAGCACCCAGCACCCTGAGTACTGAGCACCCAGCAACCCTGAGTACTGAGCACCCAGCACCCTGAGTACTGAGCACCGAGCACCCCGAGCACTGAGCAACCAGCACCCTGAGTATTGAGCACTGAGCACCCTGAGAACTGAGCACCGAACACCCTGAGTACTGAGCACCCAGCACCCTGAGGACTGAGCACCCAGCACCCTGAGCACTGAGCACCCAGCAACCTGAGTACTGAGCACCCAGCACCCTGAGTACTGAGCACCCAGCACCCTGAGCACTGAGCACCCAGCCCCCCGAGCACTGAGCACCCAGCACCCCGAGCACTGAGCACCCAGGACCCCGAGCACTGATCACCCAGCACCCTGAGCACTGAGCACCCAGCACCCTGAGCACTGAGCACCCAGCACCCTGAGTACTGAGCACCCAACACCCAGAGTAATGAGCACCCAGCACCCTGAGAACTGAGCACCCAGTACCCTGAGTACTGAGCACCCAGCACCCTGAGTACTGAGCACCCAGCACCCTGAGCACTGAGCACTGAGCACCCAGCACCCTGAGCACTGAGCACTGACCACCCAGCACCCCGAGCACTGAGCACCCAGCACCCCGAGCACTGAGCACACAGCGCCCTGAGCACTGAGCACCCAGCACCCTGAGCACTGAGCACCCAGCCCCCTGAGTACTGAGCACCCAGCACCATGAGTACTGAGCACCCAGCACCCTGAGCACTGAGCACCCTGAGGACTGAGCACCCAGCACCCCGAGCACTGAGCACCCAGCACCCTGAGCACTGAGCACCCTGAGGACTGAGCACCCAGCACCCTGAGCACTGAGCACCCAGCACCCTGAGTACTGAGCACCGATCACCCTGAGCACTGAGCACCCAGCACCCTGAGCACTGAGCACCCAGCACCCTGAGTACTGAGCAACCTGAGTACTGAGCACCGATCACCCTGAGCACTGAGCACCCAGCACCCTGAGTACTGAGCACCCAGCACCCTGAGCACTGAGCACCCAGCACCCTGAGTACTGAGCACCCAGCACCCTGAGTTCTGAGCACCCAGCACCCTGAGTACTGATTACCCAGTACCCTGAGCACTGAGCACCCAGCACCCTGAGTACTGAGCACCGAGCACCCTGAGTACTGAGCACCCAGCACCCTGAGTACTGAGCACCCAGCACCCTGAGCACTGAGAACCCAGCACCCTGAGTACTGAGCACCCAGCACCCTGAGTACTGAGCACCCAGCAACCCTGAGTACTGAGCACCCAGCACCCTGAGTACTGAGCACCGAGCACCCCGAGCACTGAGCAACCAGCACCCTGAGTATTGAGCACTGAGCACCCTGAGAACTGAGCACCGAACACCCTGAGTACTGAGCACCCAGCACCCTGAGGACTGAGCACCCAGCACCCTGAGCACTGAGTACCCAGCACCCTGAGTACTGAGCACCCAGCACCCTGAGCACTGAGCACCCAGCTCCCTGAGCACTGAGCACCCAGCACCCCGAGCACTGAGCACCCAGCACCCCGAGCACTGAGCACCCAGGACCCCGAGCACTGATCACCCAGCACCCTGAGCGCTGAGCACCCAGCACCCTGAGCACTGAGCACCCAGAACCCTGAGCACTGAGTACCCAGCACCCTGAGAACTGAGCACCCAGCACCCTGAGTACTGATCACCGAGCACCCCGAGCACTGAGCACCCAGCACCCTGAGTACTGAGCACCCAGCACGATGAGTACTGGGCACCCAGCACCCTGAGTACTGAGCACCCAGCACCCTGAGCACTGAGCACAAAGCACGCTAAGTACTGAGCAGTGAGCACCCTGAGTACTGAGGACCGCCGACCCTGAGCACTGAGCATCCAGCACGCTGAGTACTGAGCACTGAGCACCCTGAGTACTGGGCACCTAGCACCCTGAGTACTGAGCACCCAGCACCCTGAGCACTGAGCACCCAGCACCCCGAGTACTGAGCACCCAGCACCCCGAGTACTGAGCACCGAGCACCCCGAGCACTGAGCACCCAGCACCCTGAGTACTGAGCACCCAGCACCCTGAGTACTGAGCACCCAGAGTACTGAGCACCCAGCACCCCGAGCACTGAACTCCCAGCACCCTGAGTACTGAGAACAGATCACCCTGAGTACTGAGCACCCAGCACCCTGAGTACTGAGCCCCCAGCACCCTGAGTACAGAGCACCCAGCACCCTGAGCACTGAGCACCCAGCACCCCGAGAATGAGCACCCAGCACCCTGAGTACTGAGAACCGAGCACCCTGAGTACTGAGCACCCAGCACCCTGAGTACTGAGCCCCCAGCACCCTGAGTACTGAGCACCCAGCACCCCGAGAATGAGCACCCAGCACCCTGAGTACTGAGCACCCAGCACCCCGAGCACGGAGCACCCAGGACCCCGAGCACTGAGTACTGAGCACCCAGCACCCTGAGTACTGAGCACCGAGCTCCAGGAGCACTGAGCACCCAGCACCCTGAGCACTGAGCACCCAGCACCCTGAGCACTGAGCACCCAGCACCCTGAGTACTGAGCACCCAGCACGCTGAGTACTGAGCACCCAGCACCCTGAGCACTGAGCACCCAGCACCCTGAGTACTGAGCACTGAGCACCCAGCACCCTGAGCACTGAGCACCCAGCACCCTGTGTACTGAGCACTGAGCACCCTGAGTACTAAGCACCCAGCACCCTGAGTACTGAGCACCCAGGACCCTGAGCACTGAGCACCGAGCACCCCGAGCACTGAGCACCCAGCACCCTGAGCACTCAGCACCCATTACCCCGATCACTGAGCACCCAGCACCCTGAGCACTGAGCACCCAGCACCCTGAGCACGGGAGCACCCAGCACCCAGAGCACTGAGCACCCAGCACCCTGAGCACTGAGCATAGAGCACCCTGAGTACTGAGCACCCAGCACCCTGAGTACTGAGAACCCAGACCCCGAGCACTGAGCACCCAGCACCCCTAGCACTGTGCACCCAGCACCCTGAGTACTGAGAACCCACCACCCTGAGTACTGAGCACTCAGCACCCTGAGCACTGAGCACCCAGCAGCCCGAGCACTGAGCACCCAGCACCCTGAGCACTGAGCACCCAGCACCCCTGAGTACTGAGCACCCAGCACCCCAAGCACTGAGCACCGAGCACCCTGAGTACTGAGCGCCCAGCACGCTGAGCACTGAGCACCCAGCACCCCGAGTACTGAGCACCCAGCACCCTGAGTACTGAGCACCCAGCACCCTGAGTACTGAGCACCCAGCACCCCGAGCACTGAGCACCCAGCACCCTGAGCACTGAGCACCCCAGCACCCTGAGTACTGAGCATCAAGCACGCTGAGCACTGAGCACCCAGCACCCTGAGCACTGAGCACCCAGCACCCTGAGCACTGAGCACTCAGCACCCTGAGTACTGAGCACCGAGCACCCCGAGCACTGAGCACCAGGTACCCCGAGCACTGAGCACCCAGCACCCTGAGTACTGAGCACCAAGCACCCTGAGTACTGAGCACTGAGCACTGAGCACCCTGAGCACTGAGCACCCAGCACCCTGAGCACTGAGCACCCAGCATCCTGAGCACTGAGTACTGAGCACCCAGCACCCTGAGCACTGAGCACCCACCACCCTGAGCACTGAGCAACAAGCACCCTGAGTACTGAGCACCCAGCACCCCAAACACTGAGCAAAGAGCACCCTGAGAACTGAGCACCGAGCACCCTGAGTACTGAGCACCCAGCACCATGAGTACTGAGCCCCGAGCACCCAGAGTACTGAGCAACCTGAGTACTGAGCACCCAGCACCCCGAGAATGAGCAGCCAGCACCATGAGTACTGAGTACCGAGCACCCTGAGCACTGAGCACCCAGCACCCTGAGTACTGAGCACCCAGCACCCTGAGTACTGAGCACCCAGCAACCCTGAGTACTGAGCACCCAGCATCCTGAGTACTGAGCACCGAGCACCCCGAGCACTGAGCAACCAGCACCCTGAGTATTGAGCACTGAGCACCCTGAGAACTGAGCACCGAACACCCTGAGTACTGAGCACCCAGCACCCTGAGGACTGAGCACCCAGCACCCTGAGCACTGAGCACCCAGCAACCTGAGTACTGAGCACCCAGCACCCTGAGTACTGAGCACCCAGCCCCCCGAGCACTGAGCACCCAGCACCCCGAGCACTGAGCACCCAGGACCCCGAGCACTGATCACCCAGCACCCTGAGCACTGAGCACCCAGCAACCTGAGTACTGAGCACCCAGCACCCTGAGCACTGAGCACCCAGCCCCCGAGCACTGAGCACCCAGCACCCCGAGCACTGAGCACCCAGGACCCCGAGCACTGATCACCCAGCACCCTGAGCACTGAGCACCCAGCACCCTGAGCACTGAGCACCCAGAACCCTGAGTACTGAGCACCCAACACCCAGAGTAATGAGCACCCAGCACCCTGAGAACTGAGCACCCAGTACCCTGAGTACTGAGCACCCAGCAGCCTGAGTACTGAGCACCCAGCACCCTGAGCACTGAGCACTGAGCACCCAGCACCCTGAGCACTGAGCACTGACCACCCAGCACCCTGAGCACTGAGCACCCAGCACCCCGAGCACTGAGCACACAGCGCCCTGAGCACTGAGCACCCAGCACCCTGAGCACTGAGCACCCAGCCCCCTGAGTACTGAGCACCCAGCACCATGAGTACTGAGCACCCAGCACCCTGAGCACTGAGCACCCTGAGGACTGAGCACCCAGCACCCCGAGCACTGAGCACCCAGCACCCTGAGCACTGAGCACCCTGAGGACTGAGCACCCAGCACCCTGAGCACTGAGCACCCAGCACCCTGAGTACTGAGCACCGATCACCCTGAGCACTGAGCACCCAGCACCCTGAGCACTGAGCACCCAGCACCCTGAGTACTGAGCAACCTGAGTACTGAGCACCGATCACCCTGAGCACTGAGCACCCAGCACCCTGAGTACTGAGCACCCAGCACCCTGAGCACTGAGCACCCAGCACCCTGAGTTCTGAGCACCCAGCTCCCTGAGTTCTGAGCACCCAGCACCCTGAGTACTGAGCACCCAGCACCCTGAGTACTGAGCACCCAGCACCCTGAGCAGTGAGAACCCAGCACCCTGAGTACTGAGCACCCAGCACCCTGAGTACTGAGCACCCAGCACCCTGAGTACTGAGCACCCAGCACCCTGAGTACTGAGCACCCAGCACCCTGAGCAGTGAGAACCCAGCACCCTGAGTACTGAGCACCCAGCACCCTGAGTACTGAGCACCCAGCACCCTGAACACTGAGCACCCAGCACCCTGAGTACTGAGCACCCAGCACCCTGAGTACTGAGCACCCAGCACCCTGAGTACTGAGCACCCAGCACCCTGAGCAGTGAGAACCCAGCACCCTGAGTACTGAGCACCCAGCACCCTGAGTACTGAGCACCCAGCAACCCTGAGTACTGAGCACCCAGCACCCTGAGTACTGAGCACCGAGCACCCCGAGCACTGAGCAACCAGCACCCTGAGTATTGAGCACTGAGCACCCTGAGAACTGAGCACCGAACACCCTGAGTACTGAGCACCCAGCACCCTGAGGACTGAGCACCCAGCACCCTGAGCACTGAGGACCCAGCACCCTGAGTACTGAGCACCCAGCACCCTGAGTACTGAGCACCCAGCACCCTGAGCACTGAGCACCCAGCACCCCGAGCACTGAGCACCCAGCACCCCGAGCACTGAGCACCCAGGACCCCGAGCACTGATCACCCAGCACCCTGAGCGCTGAGCACCCAGCACCCTGAGCACTGAGCACCCAGAACCCTGAGCACTGAGTACCCAGCACCCTGAGAACTGAGCACCCAGCACCCTGAGTACTGATCACCGAGCACACCGAGCACTGAGCACCCAGCACCCTGAGTACTGAGCACCCAGCACGATGAGTACTGGGCACCCAGCACCCTGAGTACTGAGCACCCAGCACCCTGAGCACTGAGCACAAAGCACGCTAAGTACTGAGCAGTGAGCACCCTGAGTACTGAGCACCGCCGACCCTGAGCACTGAGCATCCAGCACGCTGAGTACTGAGCACTGAGCACCCTGAGTACTGGGCACCTAGCACCCTGAGTACTGAGCACCCAGCACCCTGAGCACTGAGCACCCAGCACCCCGAGTACTGAGCACCCAGCACCCCGAGTACTGAGCACCGAGCACCCCGAGCACTGAGCACCCAGCACCCTGAGTACTGAGCACCCAGCACCCTGAGTACTGAGCACCCCGAGTACTGAGCAACCAGCACCCCGAGCACTGAACTCCCAGCACCCTGAGTACTGAGAACAGATCACCCTGAGTACTGAGCACCCAGCACCCTGAGTACTGAGCCCCCAGCACCCTGAGTACAGAGCACCCAGCACCCTGAGCACTGAGCACCCAGCACCCCGAGAATGAGCACCCAGCACCCTGAGTACTGAGAACCGAGCACCCTAAGTACTGAGCACCCAGCACCCTGAGTACTGAGCCCCCAGCACCCTGAGTACTGAGCACCCAGCACCCCGAGCACTGAGCACCCAGCACCGCGAGAATGAGCACCCAGCACCCTGAGTACTGAGCACCCAGCACCCGAGCACGGAGCACCCAGGACCCCGAGCACTGAGTACTGAGCACCCAGCACCCTGAGTACTGAGCACCGAGCTCCAGGAGCACTGAGCACCCAGCACCCTGAGCACTGAGCACCCAGCACCCTGAGCACTGAGCACCCAGCACCCTGAGTACTGAGCACCCAGCACGCTGAGTACTGAGCACCCAGCACCCTGAGCACTGAGCACCCAGCACCCTGAGTACTGAACACTGAGCACCCAGCACCCCGAGCACTGAGCACCCAGCACCCTGTGTACTGAGCACTGAGCACCCTGAGTACTAAGCAGCCAGCACCCTGAGTACTGAGCACCCAGGACCCTGAGCACTGAGCACCGAGCACCCCGAGCACTGAGCACCCAGCACCCTGAGCACTCAGCACCCATTACCCCGATCACTGAGCACCCAGCACCCTGAGCACTGAGCACCCAGCACCCTGAGCACGGAGCACCCAGCACCCAGAGCACTGAGCACCCAGCACCCTGAGCACTGAGCATAGAGCACCCTGAGTACTGAGCACCCAGCACCCTGAGTACTGAGCACCCAGACCCCGAGCACTGAGCACCCAGCACCCCTAGCACTGTGCACCCAGCACCCTGAGTACTGAGAACCCACCACCCTGAGTACTGAGCACTCAGCACCCTGAGCACTGAGCACCCAGCAGCCCGAGCACTGAGCACGGAGCACCCTGAGCACTGAGCACCCAGCACCCTGAGTACTGAGCACCCAGCACCCCATGCACTGAGCACCGAGCACCCTGAGTACTGAGCGCCCAGCACGCTGAGCACTGAGCACCCAGCACCCCGAGTACTGAGCACCCAGCACCCTGAGTACTGAGCACCCAGCACCCTGAGTACTGAGCACCC
>NW_024544656.1:0-72699 GCF_018167655.1 Microtus oregoni
TGCTCATTGCTCAGTACTCAGTGCTCAGGGTGCTCAGTGCTGAGGGTGCTGGGTGTTCAGTACTCAGGGTGCTTGGTGCTCAGTACTCAGGGTGCTGGGTGCACAGTGCTCAGGGTGCTGGGTGCTCAGTACTCTGGGTGTTGGGTGCTCAGTACTCAGGGTGCTTTGTGCTCCGTGCTCGGGGTGCTGGGTGCTCAGTGCTCAGGGTGCTGGGTGCTCAGTGCTCAGGGTGCTGGGTGCTCAGTACTCAGGGTGCTGGGTGCTTAGTGCTCGAGGTGCTCGGTGCTCAGTACACAAGGTGCTGGGTGCTCAGTGCTCAGGGTGCTGGGTTCTCAGTCCTCGGGGGTGCTCCGTGCTCAGGGTGCTGGGTGCTCAGTGCTCAGGGTGCTGGGTGCTCAGTGCTCGGGGTGCTGGGTGCTGAGTGCTCAGGGTGCTGGGTGCTCAGTGCTCGGGGTGCTCGGTGCTCAGTGCTCAGGGTCCTGGGTGCTCAGTACTCAGGGTGCTGGGTGCTCAGTGCTCAGGGTGCTGGGTGCTCAGTGCTCGGGGTGCTGGGTGCTCAGTGCTCAGGGTGATCGGTGCTCAGTCCTCAGGGGTGCTGGGTGCTCAGTGCTCAGGGTGCTGGGTGCTCAGTCCTCAGGGGTGCTCAGTGCTCAGGGTGATGGGTGCTCAGTGCTCGGGGGTGCTCGGTGCTCAGTACTCAGGGTGCTGAGTGCTCAGTACTCAGGGTGCTGGGTGCTCAGTACTCATGGTGCTGGGTGCTCAGTTCTCGGGGTGCTGGGTGCTCAGTACTCACCGTGCTGCGTGCTCAGTACTCAGGGTGCTGGGTGCTCAATACTCAGTGCTCGGGGTCCTGGGTGCTGAGTGCTCAGGGTGCTGGGTGCTCAGTGCTCTGGGTGCTGGGTGCTCAGTACTCAGGGTGCTGGGTGCTCAGTACTCAGGGTGCTATGTGCTCAGTGCTCAGGGTGGTGGGTGCTCAGTACTCAGGGGTGCTGGGTGCTCAGTACTCAGGGTGCTCGGTGCTCAGTACTCAGGGGTGCTGGGTGCTCAGTGCTCAGGGTGCTGGGTACTCAGTACTCAGGGTGCTGGGTGCTCAGTACTCAGGGTGCTGGGTGCTCAGTGCTCAGGGTGCTCCGTGCTCATTGCTCAGGGTGCTGGGTGCTCAGTACTCAGGGTGCTGGGTGCTCAGTGCTCAGGGTGATCGGTGCTCAGTACTCAGGGTGCTCAGTACTCAGGGTGCTGGGTGCTCAGTGCTCAGGGTGCTGGGTGCTCAGTACCCAGGGTGCTGGGTGCTCAGTGCTCAGGGTGATCGGTGCTCAGTACTCAGGGTGCTGGGTGCTCAGTGCTCAGGGTGCTGGGTGCTCAGTCCTCAGGGTGCTCAGTGCTCAGGGTGCTGGGTGCTCAGTGCTCGGGGTGCTCAGTGCTCAGTACTCAGGGTGCTGAGTGCTCATTACTCAGGGTGCTGGGTGCTCAGTACTCATGGTGCTGGGTGCTCAGTACTCAGGGGACTGGGTGCTCAGTACTTAGGGTGCTGGGTGCTCAGTGCTCAAGGCGCTGGGTGCTCAGTGCTCGGGGTGCTGGGTGCTCAGTGCTCGGGGTGCTGGGTGGTCAGTGCTCAGTGCTCAAGGTGCTGGGTGCTCACTGCTCAGTGCTCAGGGTGCTGGGTGCTCAGTACTCAGGGTGCTGGGTGCTCAGTACTCAGGGTGTTGGGTGCTCAGTACTCAGGGTGCTGGGTGCTCAGTACTCAGGGTGCTGGGTGCTCAGTTCTCAGGGTGCTGGGTGCTCAGTACTCTGGGTGTTGGGTGCTCAGTACTCAGGGTGCTGGGTGCTCAGTTCTCGGGGGTGCTGGGTGCTCAGTGCTCAGGGTGCTGGGTGCTCAGTGCTCGGGGTGCTCGGTGCTCAGTACTCAAGGTGCTGGGTGCTCAGTGCTCAGGGTGCTGGGTGCTCAGTCCTCGGGGTGCTCCGTGCTCAGTGCTCAGGGTGCTGGGTGCTCAGTACTCAGGGTGCTGGGTGCTCAGTGCTCGGGGTGCTCGGTGCTCAGTACTCAAGGTGCTGGGTGCTCAGTGCTCAGGGTGCTGGGTGCTCAGTCCTCGGGGTGCTCCGTGCTCAGTGATCAGGGTGCTGGGTGCTCAGTACTCAGGGTGCTCGGTGTTCAGTACTCAGGGTTCTCAGTGCTCAGTACTCAGGGTGCTGGGTGCTCAGTGCTCAGGGTGCTGGGTGCTCAGTACTCAGGGTGCTCAGTGCTCAGTACTCGGGGTGCTTGTTGCTCAGCACTCAGGTTGCTCAGTGCTCAGTGCTCGGGGTGCTGGGTGCTCAGTACTCAGGGTGCTCGGTGCTCAGTACTAAGGGTGCTCAGTGCTCAGTACTCAGGTTGCTCAGTGCTCAGTGCTTGGGGTGCTGGGTGCTCAGTACTCAGGGTGCTGGGTGCTCAGTACTCAGGGTGCTGGGTGCTCAGTGCTCAGTACTCAGCGTGCTGGGTGCTCAGTGCTCGGGATGCTGGGTCCTCAGTGCTCAGGGTGCTGGGTGCTCAGTACTCAGGGTGCTGGGTGCTCAGTGCTCGGGGTGCTGGGTCCTCAGTGCTCAGGGTGCTCAGTGCTCAGTGGTCGGGGTGCTGGGTGCTCAGTGCTCGGGGTGCTGGGTGCTCAGTGCTCACGGTGCTGGTTGCTCAGTACTCTGTGTGGTCAGTGCTCAGGGTGCTGGGTGCTCAGAACTCAGGGTGCTCGGTGCTCAGTACTCATGGTGCTGGGTGCTCATTCTCGGGGTACTGGGTGCTCAGTACTCAGGTTGCTCAGTACTCTGGGTGCTCGGGGCTCAGTACTCATGGTGCTGGGTGCTCAGTACTCAGGGTGCTGGGTGCTCAGATCTCAGGGTACTTGGTGCTCAGTACTCAGGGTGCTGGGTGCTCAGTGCTCAGGGTGCTCGGTGCTCAGTACTCATGGTGCTGGGTGCTCATTCTCGGGGTACTGGGTGCTCAGTACTCAGGGTGCTCGGTGCTCAGTGTTTGTGGTGCTGTGTGCTCATTACTCAGGTTGCTTGTTGCTCAGTGCTCAGGGTGCTGGCTGCTCAGTGCTCAGGGTGCTGGGTGCTCAGTACTCAGTGCTCAGGATGCTGGGTGCTCAGTGCTCAGGGTGATCGGTGCTCAGTACTCAGGGTGCTGGGTGCTCAGTGCTCAGGGTGCTGGGTGCTCAGTCCTCAGGGTGCTCAGTGCTCAGGGTGATGGGTGCTCAGTGCTCGGGGTGCTCGGTGCTCAGTACTCAGGGTGCTGAGTGCTCAGTACTCAGGGTGCTGGGTGCTCAGTACTCATGGTGCTGGGTGCTCAGTTCTCGGGGTGCTGGGTGCTCAGTACTCAGCGTGCTGCGTGCTCAGTACTCAGGGTGCTGGGTGCTCAATACTCAGTGCTCGGGGTCCTGGGTGCTGAGTGCTCAGTGCTCTGGGTGCTGGGTGCTCAGTACTCAGGGTGCTGGGTGCTCAGTACTCAGGGTGCTGGGTGCTCAGTGCTCAGGGTGGTTAGTGCTCAGTACTCAGGGTGCTGGGTGCTCAGTACTCAGGGTGCTCGGTGCTCAGTACTCAGGGTGCTGGGTGCTCAGTGCTCAGGGTTCTGGGTACTCAGTACTCAGGGTGCTGGGTGCTCAGTACTCAGGGTGCTGGGTGCTCAGTGCTCAGGGTGCTGGGTGCTCATTGCTCAGGGTGCTGGGTGCTCAGTACTCAGGGTGCTGGGTGCTCAGTGCTCAGGGTGATCGGTGCTCAGTACTCAGGTTGCTCAGTACTCAGGGTGCTGCGTGCTCAGTGCTCAGGGTGCTGTGTGCTCAGTACTCAGGGTGCTGGGTGCTCAGTGCTCGGGGTGCTGGGTGCTCAGTGCTCAGGGTGATCGGTGCTCAGTACTCAGGGTGCTGGGTGCTCAGTGCTCAGGGTGCTGGGTGCTCAGTCCTCAGGGTGCTCAGTGCTCAGGGTGCTGGGAGCTCAGTGCTCGGGGTGCTCGGTGCTCAGTACTCAGGGTGCTGAGTGCTCATTACTCAGGGTGCTGGGTGCTCAGTACTCATGGTGCTGGGTGCTCAGTACTCAGGGGACTGGGTGCTCAGTGCTCAGGGTGCTGGGTGCTCAGTGCTCAAGGCGCTGGGTGCTCAGTGCTCGGGGTGCTGGGTGCTCAGTGCTCGGGGTGCTGGGTGGTCAGTGCTCAGTGCTCAAGGTGCTGGGTGCTCACTGCTCAGTGCTCAGGGTGCTGGGTGCTCAGTACTCAGGGTGCTGGGTGCTCAGTACTCAGGGTGTTGGGTGCTCAGTAATCAGGGTGCTGGGTGCTCAGTACTCAGGGTGCTGGGTGCTCAGTTCTCAGGGTGATGGGTGCTCAGTACTCTGGGTGTTGGGTGCTCAGTACTCAGGGTGCTGGGTGCTCAGTTCTCGGGGTGCTGGGTGCTCAGTGCTCAGGGTGCTGGGTGCTCAGTGCTCGGGGTGCTCGGTGCTCAGTACTCAAGGTGCTGGGTGCTCAGTGCTCAGGGTGCTGGGTGCTCAGTCCTCGGGGTGCTCCGTGCTCAGTGCTCAGGGTGCTGGGTGCTCAGTACTCAGGGTGCTCGGTGCTCAGTACTCAGGGTTCTCAGTGCTCAGTACTCAGGGTGCTGGGTGCTCAGTTCTCAGGGTGATCGGTGCTCAGTTATCAGGGTGCTGGGTGCTCAGTCCTCCGGGTGCTCAGTGCTCAGGGTGCTGGGTGCTCAGTGCTCGGGGTGCTCGGTGCTCAGTACTCAGGGTGCTGGGTGCTCAGTACTCCGGGTGCTGGGTGCTCAGTACTCAGGGTGCTGGGTGCTCAGGGTGCTGGGTGCTCAGTGCTCAGGGTGCTGGGTGCTCAGTGCTCAGGGTGCTGGGTGCTCAGGGCTGTGGTGCTGGGTGCTCAGTGCTCAGTGCTCAGGGTGCTGGGTGCTCAGTGCTCAGTGCTCAGGTTGCTGGTTGCTCAGTACTCAGGGTGCTGGGTGCTCAGTACTCAGTGTGCTGGGTGCTCAGTGCTCAGGGTGCTCTGTGCTCAGTACTCAGGGTGCTGGGTGCTCAGTGCTCGGGGTGCTGCGTGCTCAGTGCTCAGGGTGCTGGGTGCTCAGTGCTCAGGGTGCTGGGTGCTCAGTGCTGAGGGTGGTGCTGGGTGCTCAGTGCTCGGGGTGCTCGGTGCTCAGTACTCAAGGTGCTGGGTGCTCAGTGCTCAGGGTGCTGGGTGCTCAGCCCTCGGGGTGCTCCGTGCTCAGTGATCAGCGTGCTGGGTGCTCAGTACTCAGGGTGCTCGGTGTTCAGTACTCAGGGTTCTCAGTGCTCAGTACTCAGGGTGCTGGGTGCTCAGTGCTCAGGGTGCTTTGTGCTCAGTACTCAGGGTGCTCAGTGCTCAGTACTCGGGGTGCTTGTTGCTCAGCACTCAGGTTGCTCAGTGCTCAGTGCTCGGGGTGCTGGGTGCTCAGTACTCAGTGTGCTCGGTGCTCAGTACTAAGGGTGCTCAGTGCTCAGTACTCAGGTTGCTCAGTGCTCAGTGCTTGGGGTGCTGGGTGCTCAGTACTCAGGGTGCTATGTGCTCAGTACTCAGGGTGCTGGGTGCTCAGTGCTCAGTACTCAGCGTGCTGGGTGCTCAGTGCTCGGGATGCTGGGTCCTCAGTGCTCAGGGTGCTGGGTGCTCAGTACTCAGGGTGCTGGGTGCTCAGTGCTCGGGGTGCTGGGTCCTCAGTGCTCAGGGTGCTCAGTGCTCAGTGGTCGTGGTGCTGGGTGCTCAGTGCTCGGGGTGCTGGGTGCTCAGTGCTCACGGTGCTGGTTGCTCAGTACTCTGTGTGCTCAGTGCTCAGGGTGCTGGGTGCTCAGAAATCAGGG
The DNA here is from genome assembly GCF_018167655.1 of Microtus oregoni. Classification (NCBI taxonomy): domain Eukaryota; kingdom Metazoa; phylum Chordata; class Mammalia; order Rodentia; family Cricetidae; genus Microtus; species Microtus oregoni. Next base: position 5,827 of record NW_024544656.1, read on the forward strand.
TGCTCGGTGCTCAGTACTCATGGTGCTGGGTGCTCATTCTCGGGGTACTGGGTGCTCAGTACTCAGGTTGCTCAGTACTCTGGGTGCTCGGGGCTCAGTACTCATGGTGCTGGGTGCTCAGTACTCAGGGTGCTGGGTGCTCAGAACTCAGGGTGCTTGGTGCTCAGTACTCAGGGTGCTGGGTGCTCAGTGCTCAGGGTGCTCGGTGCTCAGTACTCATGGTGCTGGGTGCTCATTCTCGGGGTACTGGGTGCTCAGTACTCAGGTTGCTCAGTACTCTGGGTGCTCGGGGCTCAGTACTCATGGTGCTGGCTGCTCAGTACTCAGGGTGCTCGGTGCTCAGTTCTCAGGGTGCTCGGTGCTCAGTGTTTGTGGTGCTGGGTGCTCAGTACTCAGGGTGCTTGGTGCTCAGTGCTCAGGGTGCTGGCTGCTCAGTGCTCAGGGTGCTGGGTGCTCAGTACTCAGTGCTCAGGATGCTGGGTGCTCAGTGCTCAGGGTGCTTGGTGCTCAGTGCTCAGGGTGGTCAGTGCTCAGTGCTCAGTACTCAGGGTGCTTGGTGCTCAGTACTCAGGGTGCTGGGTGCTCAGTGCTCGGGTTACCCGGTGCTCAGTGCTCGGGTTGCTCGGTGCTCAGTACTCAAGGTGCTGAGTGCTCAGTGCTCAGGGTGCTGGGTGCTCAGTGCTCAGGGTGCTGGGTGCTCAGTGCTCAGCGTGCTTGATGCTCAGTACTCAGGGTGTTGGGTGCTCAGTGCTCAGGGTGCTGGGTGCTCAGTGCTCGGGGTGCTGGGTGCTCATTATTCAGGGTGCTGGGTGCTCAGTACTCAGGGTGCTGGGTGCTTAGTACTCGGGATGCTGGGTGCTCAGTGCCCAGTGCTCAGGATGCTGGGTGCTCAGTGCTCGGGCTGCTGGGTGCTCAGTGCTCAGGGTGCTGGGTGCTCAGTACTCAGGGTGCTGGGTTCTCAGTACTCAGGGTGCTGGGTGCACAGTGCTAGGGGTGCTGGGTCCTCAGTGCTCGGGGTCTGGGTGCTCAGTACTCAGGGTGCAGGGTGCTCAGTACTCAGGGTGCTGGGTGCTCAGTGCTCAGGGTGCTGGGTGCTCAGTGCTCTGGGTGCTGGGTGCTCAGTGCTCAGGGTGCTGGGTGCTCAGTGCTCAGGGTGCTGGGTGCTCAGTGATCGGGGTGATGGGTGCTGAGTGCTCAGGGTGCTGGGTGCTCAGTGCTCGGGGTGCTCGGTGCTCAGTGCTCAGGGTCCTGGGTGCTCAGTACTCAGGGTGCTGGGTGCTTAGTACTCAGGGTGCTGGGTGCTCAGTACTCAGTGCTCGGGGTCCTGGGTGCTCCGTGCTCGGGGTGCTGGGTGCTCAGTACTCAGGGTGCTGGGTGCTCATTCTCGGGGTGCTGGGTGCTCAGTGCTCGGTGTGCTGGGTGCTCAGTGCTCAGGGTGCTGGGGGCTCAGTTCTCAGGGTGCTGGGTGCTCAGTACTCAGGGTGCTCGGTTCTCAGTACTCAGGGTGCTGGGTGCTCAGTGCTCGGGGTGCTGGGTGCTCAGTACTCAGGGTGATCTGTTCTCAGTACTCAGGGTGCTAGGTGCTCAGTGCTCGGGGTGCTGGGTGCTCAGTACTCGGGGTACTCAGTACTCAGGGTACTGGGTGCTCAGTACTCAGGGTGCTGGGTGCTCAGTGCTCGGGGTGCTCGTTGCTCAGTACTCAGGGTACTGGGTGCTCAGTACTCAGGGTGCTGGGTGCTCAGTGCTCGGGGTGCTCGGTGCTCAGTACTCGGGGTGCTGGGTGCTCAGTACTCGTGGTTCTGGGTGCTCAGTGCTCAGGGTGCTGGGTGCTCAGTGCTCGGGGTGCTGGGTGCTCAGTGCTGAGGGTGCTGGCTGCTCAGTGCTCAGGGTGCTGGGTGCTCAGTACTCAGGGTGCTAGGTGCTCAGTACTCAGGGTGCTCAGTGCTCAGTACTCAGCGTGCTGGGTGCTCAGTGCTCAGGGTCCTCGGTGCTCAGTACTCAGGGTGCTCAGTGCTCAGTACTCAGCGTGCTTTGTGATCAGTGCTCAGGGTGCTGGGTGCTCAGTACTCAGGGTGCTGGGTGCTCAGTACTCAGGGTGCTGGGTGCTCAGTACTCAGGGTGCTGGGTGCTCAGTGCTCGGGGTGCTCGATGATCAGTACTCAGGGTGCTGGGTGCTCAGTGCTCAGGGTGCTGAGTACTCAGTACTCAGGGTGCTGGGTGCTCAGTGCTCAGGGTGCTGGGTGCTCAGTGCTCAGGGTGCTGGGTGCTCAGTGCTCGGGGTGCTGGGTGCTCAGTGCTCGGGGTGCTGGGTGCTCAGTGCTCGGGGTGCTGGGTGCTCAGTGCTCGGGGTGCTGGGTGCTCAGTACTCAGGGTGCTGGGGGCTCAGTACTCAGGGTGCTGGGTGCTCAGTGTTCAGGGTGCTGGGTGCTCAGTCCTCAGGGTGCTGGGTGCTCAGTACTCAGGGTGTTCGGTGCTCAGTACTCAGGGTGCTCAGTGCTCAGTACTCAGGGTGCTGGTTGCTCAGTGCTCGGGGTGCTCGGTGCTCAGTACTCAAGGTGCTGTGTGCTCAGTACTCAGGGTGCTGGGTGCTCAGTACTCAGGGTGCTGGGTGCTCAGTACTCAGAGTGCTGGGTGCTCAGTACTCAGGGTGCTGGGTGCTCAGTGCTCAGGGTGCTGGGTGCTCACTACTCAGGGTGCTTGGTGCTCAGTACTTAGTGTGCTCGGTGCTCAGTACTCAGGGTGCTGGGTGCTCAGTGCTCAGGGTGCTTTGTACTCAGTACTCAGGGTTCTGGGTGCTCAGTACTCAGGGTGCTGGGTTCTCAGTGCTCAGGGTGCTGGGTGCTCAGTGCTCAGGGTGCTGGGTGCTCAGTACACAGGGTGCTGAAGCTCAGTGTTCAGGGTGATCGGTGCTCAGTACTCAGGGTGCTCAGTACTCAGGGTGCTGGGTGCTCAGTGCTCAGGGTGCTGTTTGCTCAGTACTCAGGGTGCTGGGTGCTCAGTGCTCGGTGTGCTGGGTGCTCAGTGCTCAGGGTGCTCAGTGCTCAGGGTGCTGGGTGCTCAGTGCTCGGGGTGCTCGGTGCTCAGGGTGCTGGGTGCTCAGTCCTCAGGGTGCTCAGTGCTCAGGGTGCTGGGTGCTCAGTGCTCGGGGTGCTCGGTGCTCAGTACTCAGGGTGCTGGGTGCTCAGTACTCATGGTGCTGGGTGCTCAGTACTCAGGGGGCTGGGTGCTCAGTGCTCAGTGTGCTGTGTGCTCAGTGCTCAGGGCCCTGGGTGCTCAGTGCTCGGGGTGCTGGGTGCTCAGTGCTCGGGGTGCTGGGTGGTCAGTGCTCAGTGCTCAGGGTGCTGGGTGCTCAGTGCTCAGTGCTCAGGGTGCTGGGTGCTCAGTACTCAGGGTGCTGGGTGCTCAGTACTCAGGGTGCTGGGTGCTCAGTGATCAGGGTGCTGGGTGCTCAGTACTCTGGGTGTTGGGTGCTCAGTACTCAGGGTGCTGGGTGCTCAGTGCTCGGGGTGCTCGGTGCTCAGTACTCAAGGTGCTGGGTGCTCAGTGCTCAGGGTGCGGGGTGCTCAGTCCTCGGGGTGCTCCGTGCTCAGTGCTCAGGGGGCTGGGTGCTCAGTACTCAGGGTGCTCGGTGCTCAGTACTCAGGGTTCTCAGTGCTCAGGGTGCTGGGTGCTCAGTACTCAGGGTGCTCAGTGCTCAGTACTCGGGGTGCTGGGTGCTCAGTACTCAGGGCGCTCAGTGCTCAGTACTCGGGGTGCTGGGTGCTCAGTGCTCAGTGTGCTCAGTGCTCAGTGCTCGGGGTGCTGGGTGCTCAGTGCTCGGGGCGCTGGGTGCTCAGTGCTCGGGGTGCTGGGTGCTCAGTGCTCGGGGCGCTGGGTGCTCAGTGGTCGGGGTGCTGGGTGCTCAGTACTCAGGGTGCTGTGTGCTCAGTGCTCAGTTCTCAGGGTGCTGGGTGCTCAGTGCTCAGTGCTCAGGGTGCTGGGGGCTCAGTACTCAGGGTGCTGGGTGCTCAGTACTCAGGGTGCTGAGTGCTCAGTACTCAGGGTGCTGGGTGCTCAGTACTCAGGTTGCTGGTTGCTCAGTACTCAGGGTGCTGGGTGCTCAGTGCTCAGGGTGCTGGGTGCTCAGTGCTCGGGGTGCTGGGTGCTCAGTACTCAGGGTGCTGGGTGCTCAGTACTCAGGGTGCTGGGTGCTCAGTGCTCAGTGCTCAGGGTGCTCAGTGCTCAGGGTGCTCAGTGCTCAGGGTGCTGGGTGCTCAGGGTGCTGGGTGCTCAGTGCTCGGGGTGCTGGGTGCTCAGTGCTCAGTGCTCAGGGTGCTGGGTGCTCAGTGCTGAGTGCTCAGGGTGCTGGGTGTTCAGTACTCAGGGTGCTCGGTGCTCAGTGCTCAGGGTGCTGGGTGCTCAGTACTCAGGGTGCTGGGTGCTCAGTACTCAGGGTGCTGGGTGCTCAGTACTCAGGATGCTCTGTGCTCAGTGCTCAGTACTCAGGGTGCTCAGTACTCAGGGTGCTGGGTGCTCAGTACTCAGGGTGCTGGGTGCTCAGTACTCAGGATGCTCTGTGCTCAGTGCTCAGTACTCAGGGTGCTCAGTACTCAGGGTGCTGGGTGCTCAGTGCTCGGGGTGCTGGGTGCTCAGTACTCAGGGTGCTGGGTGCTCAGTACTCAGAGTGTTGGGTGCTCAGTACTCAGGGTGCTGGGTGCTCAGTGCTCAGTGCTCAGGGTGCTCAGTGCTCAGGGTGCTCAGTGCTCAGGGTGCTGGGTGCTCAGGGTGCTGGGTGCTCAGTGCTCGGGGTGCTGGGTGCTCAGGGCTCAGTGCTCAGGGTGCTGGGTGCTCAGTGCTGAGTGCTCAGGGTGCTGGGTGTTCAGTACTCAGGGTGCTCGGTGCTCAGTGCTCAGGGTGCTGGGTGCTCAGTACTCAGGGTGCTGGGTGCTCAGTACTCAGGGTGCTGGGTGCTCAGTACTCAGGATGCTCTGTGCTCAGTGCTCAGTACTCAGGGTGCTCAGTACTCAGGGTGCTGGGTGCTCAGTGCTCGGGGTGCTGGGTGCTCAGTACTCAGGGTGCTGGGTGCTCAGTACTCGGGGTGCTGGGTGCTCGGTACTCAGGGTGCTGGGTGCTCAGTGCTCGGGGTGCTGGGTGCTCACTGCTCAGAGTGATCGGTGCTCAGTGCTCAGAGTGCTGGGTGCTCAGTCCTCCGGGTGCTCAGTGCTCAGGGTGCTGGGTGCTCATTGCTCGGTGTGCTCGGTGCTCAGTACTCAGGGTGCTGAGTGCTCAGTACTCAGGGTGCTGGGTGCTCAGTACTCAGGTTGCTGGTTGCTCAGTACTCAGGGTGCTGGGTGCTCAGTGCTCAGGGTGCTGGGTGCTCAATGCTCGGGGTGCTGGGTGCTCAGGGCTGTGGTGCTGGGTGCTCAGTGCTCAGTGCTCAGGGTGCTGGGTGCTCAGTGCTCAGTGCTCAGGGTGCTGGTTGCTCAGTACTCAGGGTGCTGGGTGCTCAGTACTCAGGGTGCTGGGTGCTCAGTGCTCAGGGTGCTCTGTACTCAGTACTCAGGGTGCTGGGTGCTCAGTGCTTGGGGTGCTGGGTGCTCAGTGCTCAGGGAGCTGGGTGCTCAGTGCTCAGAGTGCTGGGTGCTCAGTACTCAGGGTGCTGGGTGCTCAGTGCTCGTTGTGCTCGGTGCTCAGTACTCAAGTTGCTGGGTGCTCAGTGCTCAGGGTGCTGGGTGCTCAGTCCTCGGGGTGCTCCGTGCTCAGTGATCAGGGTGCTGGGTGCTCAGTACTCAGCGTGCTGGGTGCTCAGTACTCAGGGTTTTCAGTGCTCAGTACTCAGGGTGCTGGGTGCACAGTGCTCAGGGTGCTGGGTGCTCAGTACTCAGGGTGCTCAGTGCTCAGTACTCGGGGTGCTTGGTGCTCAGTACTCAGGGTGCTCAGTGCTCAGTACTCGGGGTGCTGGGTGCTCAGTGCTCAGGGTGCTCAGTGCTCAGTGCTCGGGGTGCTGGGTGCTCAGTGCTCGGGGCGCTGGGTGCTCAGTGCTCGGGGTGCTGGGTGCTCAGTACTCGGGGTGCTGGGTGCTCAGTGCTCAGGGTGCTCAGTGCTCAGTACTCAGTGCTCAGGGTGCTCAGTGCTCAGTGCTCAGGGTGCTGGGTGTTCAGTACTCAGGGTGCTGGGTGCTCAGTACTCAGGGTGCTGGGTGCTCAGTGCTCAGGGTGCTGGGAGCTCAGTAGTCTGGGTGTTGGGTGCTCAGTACTCAGGGTGCTGGGTGCTCCGTGATCAGGGTGCTGGGTGCTCAGTGCTCGGGGTGCTCCGTGCTCATGGTGCTGGGTGCTCAGTGCTCAGGGTGCTGGGTGCTCAGTGCTCGGGGTGCTGGGTGCTGAGTGCTCAGGGTGCTGGGTGCTCAGCGCTCGGGGTGCTCGGTGCTCAGTACACAGGGTGCTGGGTGCTCAGTGCTCGGGGTGCTGGGTGCTCAGTGCTCAGTACTCAGGGTGCTGGGTGCTCAGTGCTCAGGGTGCTGTGTGCTCAGCGCTCGGGGTGCTCGGTGCTCAGTGCTCAGGGTGCTGGGTGCTCAGTGCTCGGGGTGCTGGGTGCTCAGTGCTCAGTACTCAGGGTGCTGGGTGCTCAGTGCTCAGGGTGCTGTGTGCTCAGCGCTCGGGGTGCTCGGTGCTCAGTGCTCAGGGTGCTGGGTGCTCAGTGCTCAGGGTGCTGGGTGCTCAGTGATCGGGGTGCTGGGTGCTCAGTACTCAGGGTGCTCAGTGCTCGGTTAGCTCGGTGCTCAGTACTCAGGGTGCTGGGTGCTCAGTACTCAGTGCTCGGGGTCCTGTGTGCTCCGTGCTCGGGGTGCTGGGTGCTCAGTACTCTGGGTGCTGGGTGCTCAGTACTCAGGGTGCTGGGTGCTCAGTACTCAGGGTGCTGGGTGCTCAGTGCTCAGGGTGCTGTGTGCTCAGTACTCAGGGAGCTGGGTGCTCAGTACTCAGGGTGCTCGGTGCTCAGTGCTCAGGGTGATCGGTGCTCAGTACTCAGGGTGCTCAGTACTCAGGGTGCTGGGTGCTCAGTGCTCAGGGTGCTGGGTGCTCAGTACTCAGGGTGCTGGGTGCTCAGTGCTCGGGGTGCTGGGTGCTCAGTGCTCAGGGTGATCGGTGCTCAGTACTCAGGGTGCTGGGTGCTCAGTGCTCAGGGTGCTGGGTGCTCAGTCCTCAGGGTGCTCAGTGCTCAGGGTGCTGGGTGCTCAGTACTCATGGTGCTGGGTGCTCAGTACTCAGGGGGCTGGTTGCTCAGTGCTCAGTGTGCTGGGTGCTCAGTGCTCAGGGCGCTGGGTGCTCAGTGCTCGGGGTGCTGGGTGCTCAGTGCTCGGGGTGCTGGGTGGTCAGTGCTCAGTGCTCAAGGTGCTGGGTGCTCAGTGCTCAGTGCTCAGGTTGCTGGGTGCTCAGTACTCAGGGTGCTCGGTGCTCAGTACTCAGGGTGCTGGGTGCTCAGTTCTCAGGGTGCTGGGTGATCAGAACTCTGGGTGTTGGGTGCTCAGTACTCAGGGTGCTCAGTGCTCAGTACTCGGGGTGCTGGGTGCTCAGTGCTCAGTGTGCTCAGTGCTCAGTGCTCAGGGTGCTGGGTGCTCAGTGCTCGGGGCGCTGGGTGCTCAGTGCTCGGGGTGCTGGGTACTCAGTACTCAGGGTGCTGTGTGCTCAGTGCTCAGTACTCAGCGTGCTGGATGCTCAGTGCTCAGAGTGTTGGGTGCTCAGTACTCAGGGTGCTGGGAGCTCAGTGCTCAGTGCTCAGGGTGCTCAGTGCTCAGGGTGCTCAGTGCTCAGGGTGCTGGGTGCTCAGGGTGCTGGGTGCTCAGTGCTCGGGGTGCTGGGTGCTCAGTTCTCAGTGCTCAGGGTGCTGGGTGCTCAGTGCTCAGTGCTCAGGGTGCTGGGTGTTCAGTACTCAGGGTGCTCGGTGCTCAGTGCTCAGGGTGCTAGGTGCTCAGTACTCAGGGTGCTGGGTGCTCAGTGCTCGGGGTGCTGGGTGCTCAGTACTCAGGGTGCTGGGTGCTCAGTACTCAGTGTGCTGGGTGCTCAGTGCTCAGGGTGCTGGGTGCTCAGTACTCAGGGTGCTCGGTGCTCAGTACTCAGGGTGCTCGGTGCTCAGTACTCAGGGTGCTGGGTGCTCAGTACTCAGGGTGCTGGGTGCTCAGTACTCAGGGTGCTGGGTGCTCAGTGCTCAGGGTGCTGGGTGCTCAGTGCTCAGGGAGCTGGGTGCTCAGTGCTCAGGGTGCTGGGTGCTCAGTGCTCAGGGTGCTGGGTGCTCAGTGATCGGGGTGATGGGTGCTGATTGCTCTGGGAGCTGGGTGCTCAGTGCTCAGGGTGCTGGGTGCTCAGTGCTCAGGGTGCTGGGTGCTCAGTGCTCTGGCAGCTGGGTGCTCAGTGCTCAGGGTCCTGGGTGCTCAGTACTCAGGGTGCTGGGTGCTTAGTAATCAGGGTGCTCAGTGCTCAGTACACAGGGTGCTGGGTGCTCAGTGCTCGGGGTGCTGGGTGCTCAGTGCTCAGTACTCAGGGTGCTGGGTGCTCAGTGCTCAGGGTGCTGAGTGCTCAGTACTCAGCGTGCTGGGTGCTCAGTACTCAGGGTGCTGGGTGTTCAGTGCTCAGGGTGCTGGGTGCTCAGTGCTCAGGGTGCTGGGTGCTCAGTGCTCGGGGAGCTCGGTGCTCAGTACTCAGGGTGCTGGGTGCTCAGTACTCAGTGCTCGGGGTCCTGGGTGCTCCGTGCTCGGGGTGATCTGTTCTCAGTACTCAGGGTGCTGGGTGCTCAGTGCTCGGGGTGCTGGGTGCTCAGTACTCGGGGTGCTCAGTACTCAGGGTACTGGGTGCTCAGTACTCAGGGTGCTGGGTGCTCAGAGCTTGGGGTGCTAGGTGCTCAGTACTCAGGGTGCTCAGTGCTCAGTACTCAGCGTGCTGGTTGCTCAGTGCTCAGGGTCCTCGGTGCTCAGTACTCAGGGTGTTCAGTGCTCAGTACTCAGCGTGCTTTGTGCTCAGTGCTCAGGGTGCTGGGTGCTCAGTACTCAGGGTGCTGGGTGCACAGTATTCAGGGTGCTGGGTGCTCAGTACTCAGGGTGCTGGGTGCTCAGTGCTCGGGGTGCTCGGTGATCAGTACTCAGGGTGCTGGGTGCTCAGTGCTCAGGGTGCTGAGTACTCAGTACTCAGGGTGCTGGGTGCTCAGTGCTCAGGGTGCTGGGTGCTCAGTGCTCAGGGTGCTTGGTGCTCAGTGCTCGGGGTGCTGGGTGCTCAGTGCTCGGGGTGCTGGGTGCTCAGTGCTCAGGGTGCTGGGTGCTCAGTACTCAGGGTGCTGGGTGCTCATTACTCAGGGTGCTGGGTGCTCAGTGCTCAGGGTGGTGGGTGCTCAGTCCTCAGGGTGCTGGGTGCTCAGTACTCAGGGTGTTCGGTGCTTAGTACTCAGGGTGCTCAGTGCTCATTACTCAGGGTGCTGGTTGCTCAGTGCTCGGGGTGCTCGGTGCTCAGTACTCAGGGTGCTGGGTGCTCAGTACTCAGGGTGCTGGGTGCTCAGTACTCAGGGTGCTGGGTGCTCAGTGCTCAGGGTGCTGGGTGCTCAGTACTCAGGGTGCTGGGTGCTCAGTACTCAGGGTGCTCGGTGCTCAGTACTCAGGGTGCTGGGTGCACAGTGCTCAGGGTGCTTTGTACTCAGTACTCAGGTTTCTGGGTGCTCAGTACTCAGGGTGCTGGGTGCTCAGTGCTCAGGGTGCTGGGTGCTCAGTGCTCAGGGTGCTGTGTGCTCAGTACTCAGGGTGCTGGGTGCTCAGTGCTCAGGGTGATCGGTGCTCAGTACTCAGGGTGCTCAGTACTCAGGGTGCTGTGTGCTCAGTGCTCAGGGTGCTGGGTGCTCAGTACTCAGGGTGCTCAGTGCTCAGGGTGCTGGGTGGTCAGGGTGCTGTGTGCTCAGTGCTCGGGGTGCTGGGTGCTCAGTGCTCAGTGCTCATGGTGCTGGGTGCTCAGTGCTCAGGGTGCTGTGTGCTCAGTGCTCAGTACTCAGCGTGCTGGATGCTCAGTGCTCAGAGTGTTGGGTGCTCAGTACTCAGGGTGCTGGGTGCTCAGTGCTCAGTGCTCAGGGTGCTCAGTGCTCAGGGTGCTCAGTGCTCAGGGTGCTGGGTGCTCAGGGTGCTGGGTGCTCAGTGCTCGGGGTGCTGGGTGCTCAGTGCTCAGTGCTCAGGGTGCTGGGTGCTCAGTGCTCAGTGCTCAGGGTGCTGGGTGTTCAGTACTCAGGGTGCTCGGTGCTCAGTGCTCAGGGTGCTAGGTGCTCAGTACTCAGGGTGCTGGGTGCTCAGTGCTCGGGGTGCTGGGTGCTCAGTGCTCAGGGTGATCAGTGCTCAGTACTCAGGGTGCTGGGTGCTCAGTACTCAGGGTGCTGCGTGCTCAGTGCTCAGGGTGCTGGGTGCTCAGTACTCAGGGTGCTGGGTGCTCAGTACTCAGGGTGCTCCGTGCTCAGTACTCAGGGTGCTGGGTGCTCAGTGCTCAGGGTGCTTTGTACTCAGTACTCAGGGTTCTGGGTGCTCAGTACTCAGGGTGCTGGGTGCTCAATGCTCAGGGTGCTGGGTGCTCAGTGCTCAGGGTGCTGGGTGCTCAGTACTCAGGGTGCTGGGTGCTCAGTGCTCAGGGTGATCGGTGCTCAGTACTCAGGGTGCTCAGTACTCAGGGTGCTGGGTGCTCAGTACTCAGGGTGCTGGGTGCTCAGTGCTCAGGGTGCTGGGTGCTCAGTGCTCTGGGTGCTGGGTGCTCAGTGCTCAGGGTGCTGGGTGCTCAGTGCTCAGGGTGCTGGGTGCTCAGTGCTCAGGGTGCTGGGTTCTCAGTGCTCAGGGTGCTGGGTGCTCAGTGCTCGGGGAGCTCGGTGCTCAGTACTCAGGGTGCTGGGTGCTCAGTACTCAGTGCTCGGGGTCCTGGGTGCTCCGTGCTCGGGGTGCTGGGTGCTCAGTACTCAGGGTGCTGGGTGCTCATTCTCGGGGTGCTGGGTGCTCAGTGCTCGGTGTGCTGGGTGCTCAGTGCTCAGGGTGCTGGGGGCTCAGTACTCAGGGTGCTGGGTGCTCAGTACTCAGGGTGCTCGGTTCTCAGTACTCAGGGTGCTGGGTGCTCAGTACTCAGGGTGATCTGTTCTCAGTACTCAGGGTGCTGGGTGCTCAGTGCTCGGGGTGCTGGGTGCTCAGTACTCGGGGTGCTCAGTACTCAGGGTACTGGGTGCTCAGTACTCAGGGTGCTGGGTGCTCAGTGCTCGGGGTGCTCGGTGCTCAGTACTCGGGGTGCTGGGTGCTCAGTACTCGGGGTACTGGGTGCTCAGTGCTCAGGGTGCTGGGTGCTCAGTGCTGAGGGTGCTGGCTGCTCAGTGCTCAGGGTGCTGGGTGCTCAGTACTCAGGGTGCTAGGTGCTCAGTACTCAGGGTGCTCAGTGCTCAGTACTCAGCGTGCTGGGTGCTCAGTGCTCAGGGTCCTCGGTGCTCAGTACTCAGGGGGCTCAGTGCTCAGTACTCAGCGTGCTTTGTGCTCAGTGCTCAGGGTGCTGGGTGCTCAGTACTCAGGGTGCTGGGTGCTCAGTACTCAGGGTGCTGGGTGCTCTGTACTCAGGGTGCTGGGTGCTCAGTGCTCGGGGTGCTCGGTGATCAGTACTCAGGGTGCTGGGTGCTCAGTGCTCAGGGTGCTGAGTACTCAGTACTCAGGGTGCTGGGTGCTCAGTGCTCAGGGTGCTGGGTGCTCAGTGCTCAGGGTGCTGGGTGCTCAGTACTCGGGGTGCTGGGTGCTCAGTGCTCGGGGTGCTGGGTGCTCAGTGCTCGGGGTGCTGGGTGCTCAGTGCTCAGGGTGCTGGGTGCTCAGTACTCAGGGTGCTGGGGGCTCAGTACTCAGGGTGCTGGGTGCTCAGTGTTCAGGGTGCTGGGTGCTCAGTCCTCAGGGTGCTGGGTGCTCAGTACTCATCGTGTTCGGTGTTCAGTACTCAGGGTGCTCAGTGCTCAGTACTCAGGGTGCTGGTTGCTCAGTGCTCGGGGTGCTCGGTGCTCAGTACTCAGGGTGCTGGGTGCTCAGTACTCAGGGTGCTGGGTGCTCAGTACTCAGGGCGCTGCGTGCTCAGTACTCAGGGTGCTGGGTGCTCAGTACTCAGGGTGCTGGGTGCTCAGTGCTCAGGGTGCTGGGTGCTCAGTACTCAGGGTGCTTGGTGCTCAGTACTTAGTGTGCTCGGTGCTCAGTACTCAGGGTGCTGGGTGCTCAGTGCTCAGGGTGCTTTGTACTCAGTACTCAGGGTTCTGGGTGCTCAGTACTCAGGGTGCTGGGTGCTCAGTGCTCAGGGTGCTGGGTGCTCAGTGCTCAGGGTGCTGGGTGCTCAGTACTCAGGGTGCTGGGTGCTCAGTGCTCAGGGTGATCGGTGATCAGTACTCAGGGTGCTCAGTACTCAGGGTGCTGGGTGCTCAGTGCTCAGGGTGCTGGGTGCTCAGTACTCAGGGTGCTGGGTGCTCAGTGCTCGGTGTGCTGGGTGCTCAGTGCTCAGGGTGCTCAGTGCTCAGGGTGCTGGGTGCTCAGTGCTCGGGGTGCTCGGTGCTCAATGTGCTGGGTGCTCAGTCCTCAGGGTGCTCAGTGCTCAGGGTGCTGGGTGCTCAGTGCTCGGGGTGCTCGGTGCTCAGTACTCAGGGTGCTGGGTGCTCAGTACTCATGGTGCTGGGTGCTCAGTACTCAGGGGGCTGGGTGCTCAGTGCTCAGGGTGCTGGGTGCTCAGTGCTCAGGGCGCTGGGTGCTCAGTGCTCGGGGTGCTGGGTGCTCAGTGCTCGGGGTGCTGGGTGCTCAGTACTCAGGGTGCTGGGTGCTCAGTACTCATGGTGCTGGGTGCTCAGTACTCAGGGGGCTGGGTGCTCAGTGCTCAGGGTGCTGGGTGCTCAGTACTCAGGGTTCTGGGTGCTCAGTACTCAGGGTGCTGGGTGCTCAGTGCTCAGGGTGCTGGGTGCTCAGTGCTCAGGGTGCTGTGTGCTCAGTACTCAGGGTGCTGGGTGCTCAGTGCTCAGGGTGATCGGTGCTCAGTACTCAGGGTGCTCAGTACTCAGGGTGCTGTGTGTTCAGTGCTCAGGGTGCTGGGTGCTCAGTACTCAGGGTGCTCAGTGCTCAGGGTGCTGGGTGGTCAGGGTGCTGTGTGCTCAGTGCTCGGGGTGCTGGGTGCTCAGTGCTCAGTGCTCAGGGTGCTGGGTGCTCAGTGCTCAGGGTGCTGTGTGCTCAGTGCTCAGTACTCAGCGTGCTGGATGCTCAGTGCTCAGAGTGTTGGGTGCTCAGTGATCAGGGTGCTGGGTGCTCAGTACTCTGGGTGTTGGGTGCTCAGTACTCAGGGTGCTGGGTGCTCAGTGCTCGGGGTGCTCGGTGCTCAGTACTCAAGGTGCTGGGTGCTCAGTGCTCAGGGTGCGGGGTGCTCAGTCCTCGGGGTGCTCCGTGCTCAGTGCTCAGGGGGCTGGGTGCTCAGTACTCAGGGTGCTCGGTGCTCAGTACTCAGGGTTCTCAGTGCTCAGGGTGCTGGGTGCTCAGTACTCAGGGTGCTCAGTGCTCAGTACTCGGGGTGCTGGGTGCTCAGTACTCAGGGCGCTCAGTGCTCAGTACTCGGGGTGCTGGGTGCTCAGTGCTCAGTGTGCTCAGTGCTCAGTGCTCGGGGTGCTGGGTGCTCAGTGCTCGGGGCGCTGGGTGCTCAGTGCTCGGGGTGCTGGGTGCTCAGTACTCAGGGTGCTTTGTGCTCAGTGCTCAGTACTCAGCGTGCTGGGTGCTCAGTGCTCAGAGTGTTGGGTGCTCAGTACTCAGGGTGCTGGGTGCTCAGTGCTCAGTGCTCAGGGTGCTCAGTGCTCAGGGTGCTCAGTGCTCAGGGTGCTGGGTGCTCAGCGTGCTGGGTGCTCAGTGCTCGGGGTGCTGGGTGCTCATTGCTCAGTGCTCAGGGTGCTGGGTGCTCAGTGCTGAGTGCTCAGGGTGCTGGGTGTTCAGTACTCATGGTGCTCGGTGCTCAGTGCTCAGGGTGCTGGGTGCTCAGTACTCAGGGTGCTGGGTGCTCAGTGCTCGGGGTGCTGGGTGCTCAGTGCTCAGGGTGATCAGTGCTCAGTACTCAGGGTGCTGGGTTCTCAGCGCTCTGGGTGCTGGGTGCTCAGTCCACAGGGTGCTCAGTACTCAGGATGCTCTGTGCTCAGTGCTCAGTACTCAGGGTGCTCAGTACTCAGGGTGCTGGGTGCTCAGTGCTCGGGGTGCTGGGTGCTCAGTACTCAGGGTGCTGGGTGCTCAGTACTCGGGGTGCTGGGTGCTCAGTACTCAGGGTGCTGGGTGCTCAGTGCTCGGGGTGCTGGGTGCTCACTGCTCAGAGTGATCGGTGCTCAGTGCTCAGGGTGCTGGGTGCTCATTGCTCGGTGTGCTCGGTGCTCAGTACTCAGGGTGCTGAGTGCTCAGTACTCAGGTTGCTGGGTGCTCAGTACTCAGGTTGCTGGTTGCTCAGTACTCAGGGTGCTGGGTGCTCAGTGCTCGGGGTGCTGGGTGCTCATTGCTCGGGGTGCTGGGTGCTCAGGGCTGTGGTGCTGGGTGCTCAGTTCTCAGTCCTCAGGGTGCTGGGTGCTCAGTGCTCAGTGCTCAGGGTGCTGGTTGCTCAGTACTCAGGGTGCTGGGTGCTCAGTACTCAGGGTGCTGGGTGCTCAGTGCTCAGGGTGCTCTGTGCTCAGTACTCAGGGTGCTGGGTGCTCAGTGCTTGGGGTGCTGCGTGCTCAGTGCTCAGGGAGCTGGGTGCTCAGTGCTCAGGGTGCTGGGTGCTCAGTACTCAGGGTGCTGGGTTCTCAGTGCTCGTTGTGCTCGGTGCTCAGTACTCAAGGTGCTGTGTGCTCAGTGCTCAGGGTGCTGGGTGCTCAGTCCTCGGGGTGCTCCGTGCTCAGTGATCAGGGTGCTGGGTGCTCAGTACTCAGGGTGCTCGGTGCTCAGTACTCAGTGTTTTCAGTGCTCAGTACTCAGGGTGCTGGGTGCTCAGTGCTCAGGGTGCTGGGTGCTCAGTACTCAGGGTGCTCAGTGCTCAGTACTCGGGGTGCTTGGTGCTCAGTACTCAGGGTGCTCAGTGCTCAGTACTCGGGGTGCTGGGTGCTCAGTGCTCAGGGTGCTCAGTGCTCAGTGCTCGGGGTGCTGGGTGCTCAGTGCTCGGGGCGCTGGGTGCTCAGTGCTCGGGGTGCTGGGTGCTCAGTACTCAGGGTGCTGGGTGCTCAGTGCTCAGGGTGCTCAGTGCTCAGTACTCAGTGCTCAGGGTGCTCAGTGCTCAGTGCTCAGGGTGCTGGGTGTTCAGTACTCAGGGTGCTGGGTGCTCAGTACTCAGGGTGCTGGGTGCTCAGTGCTCAGGGTGCTGGGAGCTCAGTAGTCTGGGTGTTGGGTGCTCAGTACTCAGGGTGCTGGGTTCTCCGTGCTCAGGGTGCTGGGTGCTCAGTGCTCAGGGTTCTGGGTGCTCAGTGCTCAGGGTGCTGGGTGGTCAGTACTCAGGGTGCTGGGTGCTTAGTGCTCGAGGTGCTCGGTGCTCAGTACTCAAGGTGCTGGGTGCTCAGTGCTCAGGGTGCTGGGTGCTCAGTACTCGGGGTTCTCCGTGCTCATGGTGCTGGGTGCTCAGTGCTCAGGGTGCTGGGTGCTCAGTGCTCGGGGTGCTGGGTGCTGAGTGCTCAGGGTGCTGGGTGCTCAGTGCTCGGGGTGCTCGGTGCTCAGTGCTCAGGGTGCTGGGTGCTCAGTACTCAGGGTGCTGGGTGATTAGTACTCAGGTTGCTCAGTGCTCAGTACACAGGGTGCTGGGTGCTCAGTGCTCGGGGTGCTGGGTGCTCAGTGCTCAGTACTCAGGGTGCTGGGTGCTCAGTGCTCAGGGTGCTGGGTGCTCAGTACTCAGCGTGCTGGGTGCTCAGTACTCAGGGTGCTGGGTGCTCAGTGCTCAGGGTGCTGGGTGCTCAGTGCTCAGGGTGCTGGGTGCTCAGTGATCGGGGTGCTGGGTGCTGAGTACTCAGGGTGCTCAGTGCTCGGTTAGCTCGGTGCTCAGTACTCAGGGTGCTGGGTGCTCAGTACTCAGTGCTCGGGGTCCTGGGTGCTCCGTGCTCGGGGTGCTGTGTGCTCAGTGTTCTGGGTGCTGGGTTCTCAGTACTCAGGGTGCTGGGTGCTCAGTACTCAGGGTGCTCGGTGCTCAGTACTCAGGGTGCTGGGTCCTCAGTGCTCAGGGTGCTGGGTACTCAGTACTCAGGGTGCTGGGTGCTCAGTACTCAGGGTGCTGGGTGCTCAGTGCTCAGGGTGCTGGGTGCTCAGTGCTCAGGGTGCTGGGTGCTCAGTACTCAGGGTGCTGGGTGCTCAGTGCTCAGGGTGATCGGTGCTCAGTACTCAGGGTGCTCAGTACTCAGGATGCTGGGTGCTCAGTGCTCAGGGTGCTGGGTGCTCAGTACTCAGGGTACTCAGTACTCAGGGTGCTGGGTGCTCAGTGCTCAGGGTGATCGGTGCTCAGTACTCAGGGTACTCAGTACTCAGGGTGCTGGGTGCTCAGTACTCAGGGTGCTGGGTGCTCAGTGCTCAGGGTGCTGGGTGCTCAGTGCTCAGGGTGCTGGGTGCTCAGTGCTCGGGGTGCTGGGTGCTCAGTGCTCAGGGTGATCGGTGCTCAGTACTCAGGGTGCTGGGTGCTCAGTGCTCAGGGTGCTGGGTGCTCAGTCCTCAGGGTGCTCAGTGCTCAGGGTGCTGGGTGCTCAGTACTCATGGTGCTGGGTGCTCAGTACTCAGGGGGCTGGGTGCTCAGCGCTCAGTGTGCTGGGTGCTCAGTGCTCAGGGCGCTGGGTGCTCAGTGCTCGGGGTGCTGGGTGCTCAGTGCTCGGGGTGCTGGGTGGTCAGTGCTCAGTGCTCAAGGTGCTGGGTGCTCAGTGCTCAGTGCTCAGGGTGCTGGGTGCTCAGTACTCAGGGTGCTGGGTGCTCAGTACTCAGGGTGCTGGGTGCTCAGTTCTCAGGGTGCTGGGTGATCAGTACTCTGGGTGTTGGGTGCTCAGTACTCAGGTTGCTCAGTGCTCAGTACTCGGGGTGCTCGGTGCTCAGTGCTCAGTGTGCTCAGTGCTCAGGGTGCTGGGTGCTCAGTGCTCGGGGCGCTGGGTGCTCAGTGCTCGGGGTGCTGGGTGCTCAGTACTCAGGGTGCTGTGTGCTCAGTGCTCTGTACTCAGCGTGCTGGGTGCTCAGTGCTCAGTGCTGAGGGTGCTCAGTGCTCAGGGTGCTCAGTGCTCAGGGTGCTGGGTGCTCAGGGTGCTGGGTGCTCAGTGCTCGGGGTGCTGGGTGCTCAGTTCTCAGTGCTCAGGGTGCTGGGTGCTCAGTGCTCTGTGCTCAGGGTGCTGGGTGTTCAGTACTCAGGGTGCTCGGTGCTCAGTGCTCAGGGTGCTAGGTGCTCAGTACTCAGGGTGCTGGGTGCTCAGTGCTCGGGGTGCTGGGTGCTCAGTACTCAGGGTGCAGGGTGCTCAGTACTCAGGGTGCTGGGTGCTCAGTGCTCAGGGTGCTGGGTGCTCAGTACTCAGGGTGCTCGGTGCTCAGTACTCAGGGTGCTCGGTGCTCAGTACTCAGGGTGCTGGGTGCTCAGTACTCAGGGTGCTGAGTGCTCAGTACTCACGGTGCTGGGTGCTCAGTGCTCAGGGTGCTGGGTGCTCAGTGCTCTGGGTGCTGGGTGCTCACTGCTCAGGGTGCTGGGTGCTCAGTGCTCAGGGTGCTGGGTGCTCAGTGATCGGGGTGATGGGTGCTGAGTGCTCAGGGTGCTGAGTGCTCAGTGCTCGGGGTGCTCGGTGCTCAGTGCTCAGGGTCCTGGGTGCTCAGTACTCAGGGTGCTGGGTGCTTAGTAATCAGGGTGCTCAGTGCTCAGTACACAGGGTGCTGGGTGCTCAGTGCTCGGGGTGCTGGGTGCTCAGTGCTCAGTACTCAGGGTGCTGGGTGTTCAGTGCTCAGGGTGCTGGGTGCTCAGTGCTCAGGGTGCTGGGTGCTCAGTGCTCGGGGAGCTCGGTGCTCAGTACTCAGGGTGCTGGGTGCTCAGTACTCAGTGCTCGGGGTCCTGGGTGCTCCGTGCTCGGGGTGATCTGTTCTCAGTACTCAGGGTCCTGGGTGCTCAGTGCTCGGGGTGCTGGGTGCTCAGTCCTCGGGGTGCTCAGTACTCAGGGTACTGGGTGCTCAGTACTCAGGGTGCTGGGTGCTCAGAGCTCGGGGTGCTCGGTGCTCAGTACTCGGGGTGCTGGGTGCTCAGTGCTCAGGGTGCTGGGTGCTCAGTGCTCGGGGTGCTGGGTGCTCAGTGCTGAGGGTGCTGGCTGCTCAGTGCTCAGGGTGCTGGCTGCTCAGTACTCAGGGTGCTAGGTGCTCAGTACTCAGGGTGCTCAGTGCTCAGTACTCAGCGTGCTGGGTGCTCAGTACTCAGGGTGTTCAGTGCTCAGTACTCAGCGTGCTTTGTGCTCAGTGCTCAGGGTGCTGGGTGCTCAGTACTCAGGGTGCTGGGTGCTCAGTATTCAGGGTGCTGGGTGCTCAGTACTCAGGGTGCTGGGTGCTCAGTGCTCGGGGTGCTCGGTGATCAGTACTCAGGGTGCTGGGTGCTCATTACTCAGGGTGCTGGGTGCTCAGTGCTCAGGGTGCTGGGTGCTCAGTGCTCGGGGTGCTCGGTGATCAGTACTCAGGGTGCTGGGTGCTCAGTGCTCAGGGTGCTGAGTACTCAGTACTCAGGGTGCTGGGTGCTCAGTGCTCGGGGTGCTGGGTGCTCAGTGCTCAGTACTCAGGGTGCTGGGTGCTCAGTGCTCAGGGTGCTGGGTGCTCAGTACTCAGGGTGCTGGGTGCTCAGTGCTCAGGGTGATCCGTGCTCAGTACTCAGGGTGCTCAGTACTCAGGATGCTGGGTGCTCAGTGCTCAGGGTGCTGGGTGCTCAGTACTCAGGGTACTCAGTACTCAGGGTGCTGGGTGCTCAGTGCTCAGGGTGATCGGTGCTCAGTACTCAGGGTACTCAGTACTCAGGGTGCTGGGTGCTCAGTACTCAGGGTGCTGGGTGCTCAGTGCTCAGGGTGCTGGGTGCTCAGTGCTCAGGGTGCTGGGTGCTCAGTGCTCGGGGTGCTGGGTGCTCAGTGCTCAGGGTGATCGGTGCTCAGTACTCAGGGTGCTGGGTGCTCAGTGCTCAGGGTGCTGGGTGCTCAGTCCTCAGGGTGCTCAGTGCTCAGGGTGCTGGGTGCTCAGTACTCATGGTGCTGGGTGCTCAGTACTCAGGGGGCTGGGTGCTCAGCGCTCAGTGTGCTGGGTGCTCAGTGCTCAGGGCGCTGGGTGCTCAGTGCTCGGGGTGCTGGGTGCTCAGTGCTCGGGGTGCTGGGTGGTCAGTGCTCAGTGCTCAAGGTGCTGGGTGCTCAGTGCTCAGTGCTCAGGGTGCTGGGTGCTCAGTACTCAGGGTGCTGGGTGCTCAGTACTCAGGGTGCTGGGTGCTCAGTTCTCAGGGTGCTGGGTGATCAGTACTCTGGGTGTTGGGTGCTCAGTACTCAGGTTGCTCAGTGCTCAGTACTCGGGGTGCTCGGTGCTCAGTGCTCAGTGTGCTCAGTGCTCAGGGTGCTGGGTGCTCAGTGCTCGGGGCGCTGGGTGCTCAGTGCTCGGGGTGCTGGGTGCTCAGTACTCAGGGTGCTGTGTGCTCAGTGCTCTGTACTCAGCGTGCTGGGTGCTCAGTGCTCAGTGCTGAGGGTGCTCAGTGCTCAGGGTGCTCAGTGCTCAGGGTGCTGGGTGCTCAGGGTGCTGGGTGCTCAGTGCTCGGGGTGCTGGGTGCTCAGTTCTCAGTGCTCAGGGTGCTGGGTGCTCAGTGCTCTGTGCTCAGGGTGCTGGGTGTTCAGTACTCAGGGTGCTCGGTGCTCAGTGCTCAGGGTGCTAGGTGCTCAGTACTCAGGGTGCTGGGTGCTCAGTGCTCGGGGTGCTGGGTGCTCAGTACTCAGGGTGCAGGGTGCTCAGTACTCAGGGTGCTGGGTGCTCAGTGCTCAGGGTGCTGGGTGCTCAGTACTCAGGGTGCTCGGTGCTCAGTACTCAGGGTGCTCGGTGCTCAGTACTCAGGGTGCTGGGTGCTCAGTACTCAGGGTGCTGAGTGCTCAGTACTCAGGGTGCTGGGTGCTCAGTGCTCAGGGTGCTGGGTGCTCAGTGCTCTGGGTGCTGGGTGCTCACTGCTCAGGGTGCTGGGTGCTCAGTGCTCAGGGTGCTGGGTGCTCAGTGATCGGGGTGATGGGTGCTGAGTGCTCAGGGTGCTGAGTGCTCAGTGCTCGGGGTGCTCGGTGCTCAGTGCTCAGGGTCCTGGGTGCTCAGTACTCAGGGTGCTGGGTGCTTAGTAATCAGGGTGCTCAGTGCTCAGTACACAGGGTGCTGGGTGCTCAGTGCTCGGGGTGCTGGGTGCTCAGTGCTCAGTACTCAGGGTGCTGGGTGTTCAGTGCTCAGGGTGCTGGGTGCTCAGTGCTCAGGGTGCTGGGTGCTCAGTGCTCGGAGAGCTCGGTGCTCAGTACTCAGGGTGCTGGGTGCTCAGTACTCAGTGCTCGGGGTCCTGGGTGCTCCGTGCTCGGGGTGATCTGTTCTCAGTACTCAGGGTGCTGGGTGCTCAGTGCTCGGGGTGCTGGGTGCTCAGTCCTCGGGGTGCTCAGTACTCAGGGTACTGGGTGCTCAGTACTCAGGGTGCTGGGTGCTCAGAGCTCGGGGTGCTCGGTGCTCAGTACTCGGGGTGCTGGGTGCTCAGTGCTCAGGGTGCTGGGTGCTCAGTGCTCGGGGTGCTGGGTGCTCAGTGCTGAGGGTGCTGGCTGCTCAGTGCTCAGGGTGCTGGCTGCTCAGTACTCAGGGTGCTAGGTGCTCAGTACTCAGGGTGCTCAGTGCTCAGTACTCAGCGTGCTGGGTGCTCAGTGCTCAGGGTCCTCGGTGCTCAGTACTCAGGGTGTTCAGTGCTCAGTACTCAGCGTGCTTTGTGCTCAGTGCTCAGGGTGCTGGGTGCTCAGTACTCAGGGTGCTGGGTGCTCAGTATTCAGGGTGCTGGGTGCTCAGTACTCAGGGTGCTGGGTGCTCAGTGCTCGGGGTGCTCGGTGATCAGTACTCAGGGTGCTGGGTGCTCATTACTCAGGGTGCTGGGTGCTCAGTGCTCAGGGTGCTGGGTGCTCAGTGCTCGGGGTGCTCGGTGATCAGTACTCAGGGTGCTGGGTGCTCAGTGCTCAGGGTGCTGAGTACTCAGTACTCAGGGTGCTGGGTGCTCAGTGCTCGGGGTGCTGGGTGCTCAGTGCTCAGTACTCAGGGTGCTGGGTGCTCAGTGCTCAGGGTGCTGGGTGCTCAGTACTCAGGGTGCTGGGTGCTCAGTGCTCAGGGTGATCGGTGCTCAGTACTCAGGGTGCTCAGTACTCAGGATGCTGGGTGCTCAGTGCTCAGGGTGCTGGGTGCTCAGTACTCAGGGTACTCAGTACTCAGGGTGCTGGGTGCTCAGTGCTCAGGGTGATCGGTGCTCAGTACTCAGGGTACTCAGTACTCAGGGTGCTGGGTGCTCAGTACTCAGGGTGCTGGGTGCTCAGTGCTCAGGGTGCTGGGTGCTCAGTGCTCAGGGTGCTGGGTGCTCAGTGCTCGGGGTGCTGGGTGCTCAGTGCTCAGGGTGATCGGTGCTCAGTACTCAGGGTGCTGGGTGCTCAGTGCTCAGGGTGCTGGGTGCTCAGTCCTCAGGGTGCTCAGTGCTCAGGGTGCTGGGTGCTCAGTACTCATGGTGCTGGGTGCTCAGTACTCAGGGGGCTGGGTGCTCAGCGCTCAGTGTGCTGGGTGCTCAGTGCTCAGGGCGCTGGGTGCTCAGTGCTCGGGGTGCTGGGTGCTCAGTGCTCGGGGTGCTGGGTGGTCAGTGCTCAGTGCTCAAGGTGCTGGGTGCTCAGTGCTCAGTGCTCAGGGTGCTGGGTGCTCAGTACTCAGGGTGCTGGGTGCTCAGTACTCAGGGTGCTGGGTGCTCAGTTCTCAGGGTGCTGGGTGATCAGTACTCTGGGTGTTGGGTGCTCAGTACTCAGGTTGCTCAGTGCTCAGTACTCGGGGTGCTCGGTGCTCAGTGCTCAGTGTGCTCAGTGCTCAGGGTGCTGGGTGCTCAGTGCTCGGGGCGCTGGGTGCTCAGTGCTCGGGGTGCTGGGTGCTCAGTACTCAGGGTGCTGTGTGCTCAGTGCTCTGTACTCAGCGTGCTGGGTGCTCAGTGCTCAGTGCTGAGGGTGCTCAGTGCTCAGGGTGCTCAGTGCTCAGGGTGCTGGGTGCTCAGGGTGCTGGGTGCTCAGTGCTCGGGGTGCTGGGTGCTCAGTTCTCAGTGCTCAGGGTGCTGGGTGCTCAGTGCTCTGTGCTCAGGGTGCTGGGTGTTCAGTACTCAGGGTGCTCGGTGCTCAGTGCTCAGGGTGCTAGGTGCTCAGTACTCAGGGTGCTGGGTGCTCAGTGCTCGGGGTGCTGGGTGCTCAGTACTCAGGGTGCAGGGTGCTCAGTACTCAGGGTGCTGGGTGCTCAGTGCTCAGGGTGCTGGGTGCTCAGTACTCAGGGTGCTCGGTGCTCAGTACTCAGGGTGCTCGGTGCTCAGTACTCAGGGTGCTGGGTGCTCAGTACTCAGGGTGCTGAGTGCTCAGTACTCAGGGTGCTGGGTGCTCAGTGCTCAGGGTGCTGGGTGCTCAGTGCTCTGGGTGCTGGGTGCTCACTGCTCAGGGTGCTGGGTGCTCAGTGCTCAGGGTGCTGGGTGCTCAGTGATCGGGGTGATGGGTGCTGAGTGCTCAGGGTGCTGAGTGCTCAGTGCTCGGGGTGCTCGGTGCTCAGTGCTCAGGGTCCTGGGTGCTCAGTACTCAGGGTGCTGGGTGCTTAGTAATCAGGGTGCTCAGTGCTCAGTACACAGGGTGCTGGGTGCTCAGTGCTCGGGGTGCTGGGTGCTCAGTGCTCAGTACTCAGGGTGCTGGGTGTTCAGTGCTCAGGGTGCTGGGTGCTCAGTGCTCAGGGTGCTGGGTGCTCAGTGCTCGGGGAGCTCGGTGCTCAGTACTCAGGGTGCTGGGTGCTCAGTACTCAGTGCTCGGGGTCCTGGGTGCTCCGTGCTCGGGGTGATCTGTTCTCAGTACTCAGGGTGCTGGGTGCTCAGTGCTCGGGGTGCTGGGTGCTCAGTCCTCGGGGTGCTCAGTACTCAGGGTACTGGGTGCTCAGTACTCAGGGTGCTGGGTGCTCAGAGCTCGGGGTGCTCGGTGCTCAGTACTCGGGGTGCTGGGTGCTCAGTGCTCAGGGTGCTGGGTGCTCAGTGCTCGGGGTGCTGGGTGCTCAGTGCTGAGGGTGCTGGCTGCTCAGTGCTCAGGGTGCTGGCTGCTCAGTACTCAGGGTGCTAGGTGCTCAGTACTCAGGGTGCTCAGTGCTCAGTACTCAGCGTGCTGGGTGCTCAGTGCTCAGGGTCCTCGGTGCTCAGTACTCAGGGTGTTCAGTGCTCAGTACTCAGCGTGCTTTGTGCTCAGTACTCAGGGTGCTGGGTGCTCAGTGCTCGGGGTGCTCGGTGATCAGTACTCAGGGTGCTGGGTGCTCATTACTCAGGGTGCTGGGTGCTCAGTGCTCAGGGTGCTGGGTGCTCAGTGCTCGGGGTGCTCGGTGATCAGTACTCAGGGTGCTGGGTGCTCAGTGCTCAGGGTGCTGAGTACTCAGTACTCAGGGTGCTGGGTGCTCAGTGCTCGGGGTGCTGGGTGCTCAGTGCTCAGTACTCAGGGTGCTGGGTGCTCAGTGCTCAGGGTGCTGGGTGCTCAGTACTCAGCGTGCTGGGTGCTCAGTACTCAGGGTGCTGGGTGCTCAGTGCTCAGGGTGCTGGGTGCTCAGTGCTCAGGGTGCTGGGTGCTCAGTGATCGGGGTGCTGGGTGCTGAGTACTCAGGGTGCTCAGTGCTCGGTTAGCTCGGTGCTCAGTACTCAGGGTGCTGGGTGCTCAGTACTCAGTGCTCGGGGTCCTGGGTGCTCCGTGCTCGGGGTGCTGTGTGCTCAGTGCTCTGGGTGCTGGGTGCTCAGTACTCAGGGTGCTGGGTGCTCAGTACTCAGGGTGCTCGGTGCTCAGTACTCAGGGTGCTGGGTCCTCAGTGCTCAGGGTGCTGGGTACTCAGTACTCAGGGTGCTGGGTGCTCAGTACTCAGGGTGCTGGGTGCTCAGTGCTCAGGGTGCTGGGTGCTCAGTGCTCAGGGTGCTGGGTGCTCAGTACTCAGGGTGCTGGGTGCTCAGTGCTCAGGGTGATCGGTGCTCAGTACTCAGGGTGCTCAGTACTCAGGATGCTGGGTGCTCAGTGCTCAGGGTGCTGGGTGCTCAGTACTCAGGGTACTCAGTACTCAGGGTGCTGGGTGCTCAGTGCTCAGGGTGATCGGTGCTCAGTACTCAGGGTACTCAGTACTCAGGGTGCTGGGTGCTCAGTACTCAGGGTGCTGGGTGCTCAGTGCTCAGGGTGCTGGGTGCTCAGTGCTCAGGGTGCTGGGTGCTCAGTGCTCGGGCTGCTGGCTGCTCAGTGCTCAGGGTGATTGGTGCTCAGTACTCAGGGTGCTGGGTGCTCAGTGCTCAGGGTGCTGGGTGCTCAGTCCTCAGGGTGCTCAGTGCTCAGGGTGCTGGGTGCTCAGTACTCATGGTGCTGGGTGCTCAGTACTCAGGGGGCTGGGTGCTCAGTGCTCAGTGTGCTGGGTGCGCAGTGCTCAGGGCGCTGGGTGCTCAGTGCTCGGGGTGCTGGGTGCTCAGTGCTCGGGGTGCTGGGTGGTCAGTGCTCAGTGCTCAAGGTGCTGGGTGCTCAGTGCTCAGTGCTCAGGGTGCTGGGTGCTCAGTACTCAGGGTGCTGGGTGCTCAGTACTCAGGGTGCTGGGTGCTCAGTTCTCAGGGTGCTGGGTGATCAGTACTCTGGGTGTTGGGTGCTCAGTACTCAGGTTGCTCAGTGCTCAGTACTCGGGGTGCTCGGTGCTCAGTGCTCAGTGTGCTCAGTGCTCAGGGTGCTGGGTGCTCAGTGCTCGGGGCGCTGGGTGCTCAGTGCTCGGGGTGCTGGGTGCTCAGTACTCAGGGTGCTGTGTGCTCAGTGCTCAGTACTCAGCGTGCTGGGTGCTCAGTGCTCAGTGCTGAGGGTGCTCAGTGCTCAGGGTGCTCAGTGCTCAGGGTGCTGGGTGCTCAGGGTGCTGGGTGCTCAGTGCTCGGGGTGCTGGGTGCTCAGTTCTCAGTGCTCAGGGTGCTGGGTGCTCAGTGCTCAGTGCTCAGGGTGCTGGGTGTTCAGTACTCAGGGTGCTCGGTGCTCAGTGCTCAGGGTGCTAGGTGCTCAGTACTCAGGGTGCTGGGTGCTCAGTGCTCGGGGTGCTGGGTGCTCAGTACTCAGGGTGCTGGGTGCTCAGTAGTCAGGGTGCTGGGTGCTCAGTGCTCAGGGTGCTGGGTGCTCAGTACTCAGGGTGCTCGGTGCTCAGTACTCAGGGTGCTCGGTGCTCAGTACTCAGGGTGCTGGGTGCTCAGTACTCAGGGTGCTGGGTGCTCAGTACTCAGGGTGCTGGGTGCTCAGTGCTCAGGGTGCTGGGTGCTCAGTGCTCTGGGTGCTGGGTGCTCACTGCTCAGGGTGCTGGGTGCTCAGTGCTCAGGGTGCTGGGTGCTCAGTGATCGGGGTGATGGGTGCTGAGTGCTCAGGGTGCTGAGTGCTCAGTGCTCGGGGTGCTCGGTGCTCAGTGCTCAGGGTCCTGGGTGCTCAGTACTCAGGGTGCTGGGTGCTTAGTAATCAGGGTGCTCAGTGTTCAGTACACAGGGTGCTGGGTGCTCAGTGCTCGGGGTGCTGGGTGCTCAGTGCTCAGTACTCAGGGTGCTGGGTGTTCAGTGCTCAGGGTGCTGGGTGCTCAGTGCTCAGGGTGCTGGGTGCTCAGTGCTCGGGGAGCTCGGTGCTCAGTACTCAGGGTGCTGGGTGCTCAGTACTCAGTGCTCGGGGTCCTGGGTGCTCCGTGCTCGGGGTGATCTGTTCTCAGTACTCAGGGTGCTGGGTGCTCAGTGCTCGGGGTGCTGGGTGCTCAGTCCTCGGGGTGCTCAGTACTCAGGGTACTGGGTGCTCAGTACTCAGGGTGCTGGGTGCTCAGAGCTCGGGGTGCTCGGTGCTCAGTACTCGGGGTGCTGGGTGCTCAGTGCTCAGGGTGCTGGGTGCTCAGTGCTCGGGGTGCTGGGTGCTCAGTGCTGAGGGTGCTGGCTGCTCAGAGCTCAGGGTGCTGGGTGCTCAGTACTCAGGGTGCTAGGTGCTCAGTACTCAGGGTGCTCAGTGCTCAGTACTCAGCGTGCTGGGTGCTCAGTGCTCAGGGTCCTCGGTGCTCAGTACTCAGGGTGTTCAGTGCTCAGTACTCAGCGTGCTTTGTGCTCAGTGCTCAGGGTGCTGGGTGCTCAGTACTCAGGGTGCTGGGTGCTCAGTATTCAGGGTGCTGGGTGCTCAGTACTCAGGGTGCTGGGTGCTCAGTGCTCGGGGTGCTCGGTGATCAGTACTCAGGGTGCTGGGTGCTCATTACTCAGGGTGCTGGGTGCTCAGTGCTCAGGGTGCTGGGTGCTCAGTGCTCGGGGTGCTCGGTGATCAGTACTCAGGGTGCTGGGTGCTCAGTGCTCAGGGTGCTGAGTACTCAGTACTCAGGGTGCTGGGTGCTCAGTGCTCGGGGTGCTGGGTGCTCAGTGCTCAGGGTGCTGGGTGCTCAGTACTCAGGGTGCTGGGTGCTCATTACTCAGGGTGCTGGGTGCTCAGTGCTCAGGGTGCTGGGTGCTCAGTCCTCAGGGTGCTGGGTGCTCAGTACTCAGGGTGTTCGGTGCTTAGTACTCAGGGTGCTCAGTGCTCAGTACTCAGGGTGCTGGTTGCTCAGTGCTCGGGGTGCTCGGTGCTCAGTACTCAACGTGCTGGGTGCTCAGTACTCAGGGTGCTGGGTGCTCCGTACTCAGGGTGCTGGGTGCTCAGTACTCAGGGTGCTGGGTGCTCAGTACTCAGGGTGCTGGGTGCTCAGTGCTCAGGGTGCTGGGTGCTCAGTACTCAGGGTGTTGGGTGCTCAGTACTCAGGGTGCTCGGTGCTCAGTACTCAGGGTGCTGGGTGCTCAGTGCTCAGGGTCCTTTGTACTCAGTACTCAGGGTTCTGGGTGCTCAGTACTCAGGGTGCTGGGTGCTCAGTGCTCAGGGTGCTGGGTGCTCAGTGCTCAGGGTGCTGTGTGCTCAGTACTCAGGGTGCTGGGTGCTCAGTGCTCAGGGTGATCGGTGCTCAGTACTCAGGGTGCTCAGTACTCAGGGTGCTGTGTGCTCAGTGCTCAGGGTGCTGGGTGCTCAGTACTCAGGGTGCTCAGTGCACAGGGTGCTGGGTGCTCAGGGTGCTGGGTGCTCAGTGCTCGGGGTGCTGGGTGCTCAGTGCTCAGTGCTCAGGGTGCTGGGTGCTCAGTGCTCAGGGTGCTGTGTGCTCAGTGCTCAGTACTCAGCGTGCTGGGTGCTCAGTGCTCAGAGTGTTGGGTGCTCAGTACTCAGGGAGCTGGGTGCTCAGTGCTCAGTGCTCAGGGTGCTCAGTGCTCAGGGTGCTCAGTGCTCAGGGTGCTGGGTGCTCAGGGTGCTGGGTGCTCAGTGCTCGGGGTGCTGGGTGCTCAGTGCTCAGTGCTCAGGGTGCTGGGTGCTCAGTGCTCAGTGCTCAGGGTGCTGGGTGTTCAGTACTCAGGGTGCTCGGTGCTCAGTGCTCAGGGTGCTAGGTGCTCAGTACTCAGGGTGCTGGGTGCTCAGTGCTCGGGGTGCTGGGTGCTCAGTGCTCAGGGTGATCAGTGCTCAGTACTCAGTGTGCTGGGTGCTCAGTACTCAGGGTGCTGGGTGCTCAGTGCTCAGGGTGCTGGGTGCTCAGTACTCAGGGTGCTGGGTGCTCAGTACTCAGGGTGCTCCGTGCTCAGTACTCAGGGTGCTGGGTGCTCAGTGCTCAGGGTGCTTTGTACTCAGTACTCAGGGTTCTGGTTGCTCAGTACTCAGGGTGCTGGGTGCTCAATGCTCAGGGTGCTGGGTGCTCAGTGCTCAGGGTGCTGGGTGCTCAGTACTCAGGGTGCTGGGTGCTCAGTGCTCAGGGTGATCGGTGCTCAGTACTCAGGGTGCTCAGTACTCAGGGTGCTGGGTGCTCAGTACTCAGGGTGCTGGGTGCTCAGTGCTCAGGGTGCTGGGCTCTCAGTGCTCTGGGTGCTGGGTGCTCAGTGCTCAGGGTGCTGGGTGCTCAGTGCTCAGGGTGCTGGGTGCTCAGTGATCGGGGTGATGGGTGCTGAGTGCTCAGGGTGCTGGGTGCTCAGTGCTCGGGGTGCTCGGTGCTCAGTGCTCAGGGTCCTGGGTGCTCAGTACTCAGGGTGCTGGGTGCTTAGTAATCAGGGTGCTCAGTGCTCAGTACACAGGGTGCTGGGTGCTCAGTGCTCGGGGTGCTGGGTGCTCAGTGCTCAGTACTCAGGGTGCTGGATGCTCAGTGCTCAGGGTGCTGAGTGCTCAGTACTCAGCGTGCTGGGTGCTCAGTACTCAGGGTGCTGGGTGCTCAGTGCTCAGGGTGCTGGGTGCTCAGTGCTCAGGGTGCTGGGTGCTCAGTGCTCGGGGAGCTCGGTGCTCAGTACTCAGGGTGCTGGGTGCTCAGTACTCAGTGCTCGGGGTCCTGGGTGCTCCGTGCTCGGGGTGCTGGGTGCTCAGTACTCAGGGTGCTGGGTGCTCATTCTCGGGGTGCTGGGTGCTCAGTGCTCGGGGTGCTGGGTGCTCAGTACTCAGGGTGCTGGGGGCTCAGTACTCAGGGTGCTGGGTGCTCAGTACTCAGGGTGCTCTGTTCTCAGTACTCAGGGTGCTGGATGCTCATTCTCGGGGTGCTGGGTGCTCAGTGCTCGGGGTGCTGGGTTCTCAGTACTCAGGGTGCTGGGGGCTCAGTACTCAGGGTGCTGGGTGCTCAGTACTCAGGGTGATATGTTCTCAGTACTCAGGGTGCTGGGTGCTCAGTGCTCGGGGTGCTGGGTGCTCAGTACTCGGGGAGCTCAGTACTCAGGGTACTGGGTGCTCAGTACTCAGGGTGCTGGGTGCTCAGTGCTCGGGGTGCTCGGTGCTCAGTACTCGGGGTGCTGGGTGCTCAGTACTCGGGGTGCTGGGTGCTCAGTGCTCAGGGTGCTGGGTGCTCAGTGCTCGGGGTGGTGGGTGCTCAGTGCTGAGGGTGCTGGCTGCTCAGTGCTCAGGGTGCTGGGTGCTCAGTACTCAGGGTGCTAGGTGCTCTGTACTCAGGGTGCTCAGTGCTCAGTACTCAGCGTGCTGGGTGCTCAGTGCTCAGGGTCCTCGGTGCTCAGTACTCAGGGTGCTCAGTGCTCAGTACTCAGCGTGCTTTGTGCTCAGTGCTCAGGGTGCTGGGTGCTCAGTACGCAGGGTGCTGGGTGCTCAGTACTCAGGGTGCTGGGTGCTCAGTACTCAGGGTGCTGGGTGCTCAGTGCTCGGGGTGCTCGGTGATCAGTACTCAGGGTGCTGGGTGCTCAGTGCTCAGGGTGCTGAGTACTCAGTACTCAGGGTGCTCCGTGCTCAGTGCTCAGGGTGCTGGGTGCTCAGTGCTCAGGGTGCTGGGTGCTCAGTGCTCGGGGTGCTGGGTGCTCAGTGCTCGGGGTGCTGGGTGCTCAGTGCTCGGGGTGCTGGATGCTCAGTGCTCAGGGTGCTGGGTGCTCAGTGCTCAGGGTGCTGGGTGCTCAGTACTCAGGGTGCTGGGTGCTCATTACTCAGGGTGCTGGGTGCTCAGTGCTCAGGGTGCTGGGTGCTCAGTCCTCAGGGTGCTGGGTGCTCAGTACTCAGGGTGTTCGGTGCTTAGTACTCAGGGTGCTCAGTGCTCAGTACTCAGGGTGCTGGTTGCTCAGTGCTCGGGGTGCTCGGTGCTCAGTACTCAGGGTGCTGGGTGCTCAGTGCTCAGGGTGCTGGGTGCTCAGTACTCAGGGTGCTGGGTGCTCAGTACTCGGGGTGCTGGGTGCTCAGTACTCGGGGTGCTGGGTGCTCAGTGCTCAGGGTGCTGGGTGCTCAGTGCTCGGGGTGGTGGGTGCTCAGTGCTGAGGGTGCTGGCTGCTCAGTGCTCAGGGTGCTGGGTGCTCAGTACTCAGGGTGCTAGGTGCTCAGTACTCAGGGTGCTCAGTGCTCAGTACTCAGCGTGCTGGGTGCTCAGTGCTCAGGGTCCTCGGTGCTCAGTACTCAGGGTGCTCAGTGCTCAGTACTCAGCGTGCTTTGTGCTCAGTGCTCAGGGTGCTGGGTGCTCAGTACTCAGGGTGCTGGGTGCTCAGTACTCAGGGTGCTGGGTGCTCAGTACTCAGGGTGCTGGGTGCTCAGTGCTCGGGGTGCTCGGTGATCAGTACTCAGGGTGCTGGGTGCTCAGT
Source organism: Microtus oregoni (assembly GCF_018167655.1). NCBI lineage: Eukaryota > Metazoa > Chordata > Mammalia > Rodentia > Cricetidae > Microtus > Microtus oregoni. The sequence continues at coordinate 36,132 of NW_024544656.1, forward strand.
GCTCAGGGTGCTGAGTACTCAGTACTCAGTGTGCTGGGTGCTCAGTGCTCAGGGTGCTGGGTGCTCAGTGCTCAGGGTGCTGGGTGCTCAGTGCTCGGGGTGCTGGGTGCTCAGTGCTCGGGGTGCTGGGTGCTCAGTGCTCGGGGTGCTGGATGCTCAGTGCTCGGGGTGCTGGGTGCTCAGTGCTCAGGGTGCTGGGTGCTCAGTACTCAGGGTGCTGGGTGCTCATTACTCAGGGTGTTGGGTGCTCAGTGCTCAGGGTGCTGGGTGCTCAGTCCTCAGGGTGCTGGGTGCTCAGTACTCAGGGTGTTCGGTGCTTAGTACTCAGGGTGCTCAGTGCTCAGTACTCAGGGTGCTGGTTGCTCAGTGCTCGGGGTGCTCGGTGCTCAGTACTCAGGGTGCTGGGTGCTCAGAGCTCAGGGTGCTGGGTGCTCAGTACTCAGGGTGCTGGGTGCTCAGTACTCAGGGTGCTGGGTGCTCAGTACTCAGGGTGCTGGGTGCTCAGTGCTCAGGGTTCTGGGTGCTCAGTACTCAGGGTGCTGGGTGCTCAGTACTCAGGGTGCTCGGTGCTCAGTACTCAGGGTGCTGGGTGCTCAGTGCTCAGGGTGCTTTATACTCAGTACTCAGGGTTCTGGGTGCTCATAACTCAGGGTGCTGGGTGCTCAGTGCTCAGGGTGCTGGGTGCTCAGTGCTAAGGGTGCTGGGTGCTCAGTACTCAGGGTGCTGGGTGCTCAGTGCTCAGGGTGATCGTTGCTCAGTACTCAGGGTGCTCAGTACTCAGGGTGCTGGGTGCTCAGTGCTCAGGGTGCTGGGTGCTCAGTACTCAGGGTGCTGGGTGCTCAGTGCTCGGGGTGCTGGGTGCTCAGTGCTCAGGGTGATCGGTGCTCAGTACTCAGGGTGCTGGGTGCTCAGTGCTCAGGTTGCTGGGTGCTCAGTCCTCAGGGTGCTCAGTGCTCAGGGTGCAGGGAGCTCAGTGCTCGGGGTGCTCGGTGCTCAGTACTCAGGGTGCTGAGTGCTCAGTACTCAGGGTGCTGGGTGCTCAGTACTCATGGTGCTGGGTGCTCAGTACTCAGGGGGCTGGGTGCTCAGTGCTCAGGGTCCTGGGTGCTCAGTGCTCAGGGTGCTGGGTGCTCAGTGCTCGGGGTGCTGGGTGCTCAGTTCTCGGGGTGCTGGGTGGTCAGTGCTCAGTGCTCAGGGTGCTGGGTGCTCAGTGCTCAGTGCTCAGGGTGCTGGGTGCTCAGTACTCAGGGTGCTGGGTGCTCAGTACTCAGAGTGCTGGGTGCTCAGTTCTCAGGCTGCTGGGTGCTCAGTACTCTGGGTGTTGGATGCTCAGTACTCAGGGTGCTGGGTGCTCAGTGCTCGGGGTGCTGGGTGCTCAGTGCTCAGGGTGCTGGGTGCTCAGTGCTCAGGGTGCTGTGTGCTCAGTACTCAGGGTGCTGGGTGCTCAGTGCTCGGGGTGCTCGGTGCTCAGTACTCAAGGTGCTGGGTCCTCAGTGCTCAGGGTGCGGGGTGCTCAGTCCTCGGGGTGCTCCATGCTCAGTGCTCAGGGTGCGGGGTGCTCAGTCCTCAGGGTGCTCCATGCTCAGTGCTCGGGGTGCTGGGTGCTCAGTGCTCGGGGTGCTGGGTGCTCAGTGCTCAGTACTCAGGGTGCTGGGTGCTCAGTGCTCAGGGTGCTGAGTGCTCAGTACTCTGCGTGCTGGGTGCTCAGTACTCAGGGTGCTGGGTGCTCAGTGCTCAGGGTGCTGGGTGCTCAGTGCTCAGGGTGCTGGGTGCTCAGTGCTCGGGGAGCTCGGTGCTCAGTACTCAGGGTGCTGGGTGCTCAGTACTCAGTGCTCGGGGTCCTGGGTGCTCCGTGCTCAGGGTGCTGGGTGCTCAGTACTCAGGGTGCTGGGTGCTCAGTGCTCAGGGTGCTGGGTGCTCAGTGCTCAGGGTGCTGGGTGCTCAGTACTCAGGGTGCTGGGTGCTCAGTGCTCAGGGTGATCGGTGCTCAGTACTCAGGGTGCTCAGTACTCAGGGTGCTGGGTGCTCAGTGCTCAGGGTGCTGGGTGCTCAGTACTCAGGGTGCTGGGTGCTCAGTGCTCGGGGTTCTGGGTGCTCAGTGCTCAGGGTGATCGGTGCTCAGTACTCAGGGTGCTGGGTGCTCAGTGCTCAGGGTGCTGGGTGCTCAGTCCTCAGGGTGCTCAGTGCTCAGGGTGCTTGGTGCTCAGTGCTCGGGGTGCTCGGTGCTCAGTACTCAGGGTGCTGAGTGCTCAGTACTCAGGGTACTGGGCGCTCAGTACTCATGGTGCTGGGTGCTCAGTACTCAGGGGGCTGGGTGCTCAGTGCTCAGTGTGCTGGGTGCTCAGTGCTCAGGGCGCTGGGTGCTCAGTGCTCGGGGTGCTGGGTGCTCAGTGCTCGGGGTGCTGGGTGCTCAGTGCTCAGTGCTCAAGGTGCTGGGTGCTCAGTGCTCAGTGCTCAGGCAGCTGGGTGCTCAGTACTCAGGGTGCTGGGTGCTCAGTACTCAGGGTGCTGGGTGCTCAGTTCTCAGGGTGCTGGGTGATCAGTACTCTGGGTGTTGGGTGCTCAGTGGTCAGTGCTCAGGGTGCTGGGTGCTCTGTGCTCAGTACTCAGGGTGCTCGGTGCTCAGTACTCAGGGTTCTCAGTGCTCAGTACTCAGGGTGCTGGGTGCTCAGTTCTCAGCGTGCTGCGTGCTCAGTACTCAGGGTGCTCAGTGCTCAGTACTCGTGGTGCTTGTTGCTCAGTACTCAGGGTGCTCAGTGCTCAGTACTCGGGGTGCTGGGTGCTCAGTGCTCAGGGTGCTCAGTTCTCAGTGCTCGGGGTGCTGGGTGCTCATGGCTCGGGGCGCTGGGTGCTCAGTGCTCGGGGTGCTGGGTGCTCAGTACTCGGGGTGCTGGGTGCTCAGTGCTCAGGGTGCTCAGTGCTCAGTACTCAGTGCTCAGGGTGCTCAGTGCTCAGTGCTCAGGGTGCTGGGTGTTCAGTACTCAGGGTGCTGGGTGCTCAGTACTCTGGGTGCTGGGTGCTCAGTGCTCAGGGTGCGGGGTGCTCAGTACTCTGGGTGTTGGGTGCTCAGTACTCAGGGTGCTGGGTGCTCCGTGCTCGGGGTGCTGGGTGCTCAGTGCTCAGGGTGCTGGGTGCTCTGTGCTCAGGGTGCTGGGTGCTCAGTGCTCAGGGTGCTGGGTGCTCAGTAGTCGGGGTGCTCCGTGCTCAGGGTGCTGGGTGCTCAGTGCTCGGGGTGCTGGGTGCTGAGTGCTCAGGGTGCTGGGTGCTCAGTGCTCGGGCTGCTCGGTGCTCAGTGCTCAGGGTCCTGGGTGCTCAGTACTCAGGGTGCTGGGTGCTTAGTACTCAGGGTGCTCAGTGCTCAGTACACAGGGTGCTGGGTGCTCAGTGCTCAGGGTGCTGGGTGCTCAGTGCTCAGTACTCAGGGTGCTGGGTGCTCAGTGCTCGGGGTGCTGGGTGCTCAATACTCAGCGTGCTGGGTGCTCAGTACTCAGGGTGCTGGGTGCTCAGTTCTCAGGGTGCTGGGTACTCAGTGCTCAGGGTGCTGGGTGCTCAGTGATCGGGGTGCTGGGTGCTCAGTACTCAGTGTGCTCAGTGCTCGGGGAGCTTGGTGCTCAGTACTCAGGGTGCTGGGTGCTCAGTTCTCAGTGCTCGGGGTCCTGGGTGCTCCGTGCTCGGGGTGCTGGGTTCTCAGTGCTCTGGGTGCTTAGTGCTCAGTACTCATGGTGCTGGGTGCTCAGTACTCATGGTGCTGGGTGCTCATTCTCAGGGTGCTGGGTGCTCAGTGCTCGGGTTGCTGGGTGCTCAGTACTCAGGGTGCTGGGGGCTCAGTACTCAGGGTGCTGGGTGCTCAGTACTCCGGGTGCTCGGTTCTCAGTACTCAGGGTGCTGGGTGCTCATTCTCGGGGTGCTGGGTGCTCAGTGCTCGGGGTGCTGGGTGCTCAGTACTCAGGGTGCTGGGGACTCAGTACTCAGGGTGCTGGGTGCTCAGTACTCAGGGTGATCTGTTCTCAGTACTCAGGTTGCTGGGTGCTCAGTGCTCGGGGTGCTGGGTGCTCAGTGCTCAGGGTGCTGGGTGCTCAGTACTCAGGGTGCTGAGTGCTCAGTACTCAGGGTGCTGGGTGCTCAGTACTCAGGTTGCTGGGTGCTCAGTACTCAGGGTGCTCGGTGCTCAGTGCTCAAGGTGCTGGGTGCTCAGTACTCAGGGTGATCATTGCTCAGAGTGCTGGGTGCTCAGTACTCAGGGTGCTGGGTGCTCAGTAATCAGGGTGCTCAGTGCTCAGTACTCAGGGTGCTCAGTGCTCAGTACTAAGGGTGCTCAGTGCTCAGGGTGCTGGGTGATCAGTGCTCGGGGTGCTCGGTGCCCAGTACTCAGGGTGCAGGGTGCTCAGTGCTCACGGTGCTGGGTGCTCAGTGCTCAGGGTGCTGGGTGCTCAGTGCTCAGGGTGCTGGGTGCTCAGTACTCAGGGTGCTCAGTGCTCGGGGTGCTGGGTGCTCAGTGCTCGGGGTGCTCGGTGCTCAGTACTCGGGGTGCTCAGTGCTCAGTACTCAGGGTGCTGGGTGCTCAGTGCTCAGGGTGCTGGGTGCTCAGTACTCAGGGTGCTGCGTGCTCGGTGCTCAGTATGCTGGGTGCTCACTACTCAGGGTGCTGGGTGCTCAGTACTCAGGGTCCTGCGTGCTCAGTACTCAGGGTGCTCGGTGCTCAGGACTCAGGGTGCTGGGTGCTCAGTGCTCAGGGTGCTGGGTGCTCAGTACTCAGGGTGCTGGGTGCTCAGTGCTCGGGGTGCTCGGTGCTCAGTACTCGGGGTGCTCAGTGCTCAGTGCTCAGGGTGCTGGGTGCTCAGTGCTCAGAGTGCTGGGTGCTCAGTACTCAGGGTGCTCGGTGCTCAGTACTCAGGGTGCTGGGTGCTCAGTGCTCAGGGTGCTCAGTGCTCAGTACTCAGCGTGCTGGGTGCTCAGTGGTCAGGGTGCTCGGTGCTCAGTACTCAGGGTGCTCAGTGCTCAGGGTGCTGGGTGCTCAGTACTCAGGGTGCAGGGTGCTCAGTGCTCAGTACTCAGGGTGCTCAGTGCTCAGGGTGCTGGGTGCTCAGTGCTCGGGGTGCTGGGTACTCAGTGCTCAGTACACAGGGTGCTGGGTGCTCAGTGCTCGGGGTGCTGGGTGCTCAGTGCTCAGTACTCAGGGAGCTGGGTGCTCAGTGCTCAGGGTGCTGGATGCTCAGTACTCAGGGTGCTGGGTGCTCAGTGCTCAGGGTGCTGGTTGCTCAGTACTCAGGGTGCTGGGTGCTCATTGCTCAGGGTGCTGGGTGCTCAGTACTCAGGGTGCTGGGTGCTCAGTACTCAGGGTGCTGGATGCTCAGTACTCAGGGTTCTCAGTGTTCAGTACTCACGGTGCTCAGGGCTCAGGGTGCTGGGTGCTCACTGCTCGGGGTGCTGGGTGCTCAGTGCTCAGGGTGCTGCGTGCTCAGTGCTCAGGGTGCTCGGTGCTCAGTTCTCAGGGTGCTGGGTGCTCAGTACTCAGGGTGCTGGGTGCTCAGTATTCAGGGTGCTCAGTGCTCAGTACTCAGGGTGCTCAGTGCTCAGTACTCAGGGTGCTCAGTGCTCAGGGTGCTGGGAGCTCAGTGCTCGGGTTGCTGGGTGCTCAGTCCTCAGGTTGCTGGGTGCTCAGTGATCAGGGTGCTCGATGCTCAGTGATCAGGGTGCTGGGTGCTCAGTACTCAGGGTGCTGGGTGCTCAGTGCTCGGGGTGCTGGGTGCTCAGTACTCAGGGTGCTGGGTGCTCAGTGCTCAGGGTGCTGGATGCTCAGTGCTCAGGGTGCTCGGTGCTTAGTACTCAGGGTGCTCGGTGCTCGGGGTGCTGGGTGCTCAGTGCTCAGGGTGCTGGGTGCTCAGTGCTCGGGGTGCTGGGTGCTCTGTGCTCGGGGTGCTGGGTGCTCAGTGCTCGGGGTGCTGGGTGCTCAGTGCTCGGGGTGCTGGGTGCTCAGTGCTCAGGGTGCTCAGTGCTCAGTACTCAGGGTGCTCAGTGCTCAGTGCTCAGGGTGCTCAGTGCTCAGTACTCAGGGTGCTCAGTGCTCAGTGCTCTGGGTGCTGGGTGCTCAGTGCTCAGGGTGCTGGGTGCTCAGTGCTCAGGGTGCTGGGTGCTCAGTACTCAGGGTGCTGGTTGCTCAGTGCTCGGGGTGCTCGATGCTCAGTACACAGGTTGCTGGGTGCTCAGTGCTCGGCGTGCTGGGTGCTCAGTACTCAGGGTGCTGGGTGCTCAGGGCTCAGTACTCAGCGTGCTGGGTGCTCAGTGCTCAGAGTGTTGGGTGCTCAGTACTCAGGGTGCTGGGTGCTCAGTGCTCAGTGCTCAGGGTGCTCAGTGCTCAGGGTGCTGGGTGCTCAGGGTGCTGGGTGCTCAGTGCTCGGGGTGCTGGGTGCTCAGTGCTCAGGGTGCTGGGTGCTCAGTGCTTAGTGCTCAGGGTGCTGGGTGCTCAGTGCTCAGTGCTCAGGGTGCTGGGTGTTCAGTACTCACGGTGCTGGGTGCTCAGTACTCCGGGTGCTGGGTGCTCAGTGCTCAGGGTGCTGGGTGCTCAGTGCTCAGGGTGCTGGGTGCTCAGTACTCAGGGTGCTGGGTGCTCAGTACTCAGGGTGCTCGTTGCTCAGTGCTCAGGGTGCTGGGTGCTCAGTGCGCGGGGTGCTGGGTGTTCAGTACTCAGGGTACTGGGTGCTCAGTACTCAGGGTGCTGGGTGCTCAGTGCTCAGGGTGCTGAGTGCTCAGTACTCAGGGTGCTGTGTGCTCAGTGCTCAGGGTGCTGGGTGCTCAGTACTCAGGGTGCTGGGTGCTTAGTACTCAGGGTGCTGGGTGCTCAGTGCTTGGGGTGCTGGGTGCTCAGTGCTCGGGGTGCTCGGTGCTCAGTGCTCGGGGTGCTTGGTGCTCAGTAATCAGGGTGCTGGGTGCTCAGTACTCGTTGTGCTGGGTGCTCAGTGCTCAGGGTGCTGGGTGCTCAGTACTCAGGGTGCTCGGTACTCAGTACTCACGGTGCTCAGTGCTCAGTACTCAGCGTGCTGGGTGCTCAGTGCTCAGGGTGCTGGGTGCTCAGTACTCAGGGTGCTGGGTGCTCAGTGCTCAGGGTGCTCAGTGCTCAGTACTCAGGGTGCTCGGTGCTCAGTGCTCAGGGTGCTCAGTGCTCAGTACTCAGGGTGCTCAGTGCTCAGTGCTCAGGGTGCTGGGTGCTCAGTGCTCGGGGTGCTGGGTGCTCAGTGCTCAGGGTACTGGGTGCTCAGTACTCAGGGTGCTCAGTGCTCAGGGTGCTGGGTGCTCAGTGCTCAGTACACAGGGTGCTGAGTGCTCAGTGCTCTGGGTGCTGGGTGCTCAGTGCTCAGTACTCAGGGTGCTGGCTGCTCAGTGCTCAGGGTGCTGGATGCTCAGTACTCAGGGTGCTGGCTGCTCATTGCTCAGGGTGCTGGATGCTCAGTACTCAGGGTGCTGGGTGCTCAGTGCTCAGGGTGCTGGGCGCTCAGTACTCAGGGTGCTCCGTGCTCAGTACTCAGGGTTCTCGGTGCTCAGTGCTCAGGGTGCTGGGTGCAGTGCTCAGGGTGCTGGGTGCTCAGTACTCGGGGTGCTGGGTGCTCAGTACTCAGCGTGCTGGGTGCTCAGTGCTCAGGGTGCTGGTTGCTCAGTGCTCGGGGTGCTGTGTGCTCAGTACTCGCGGTGCTGGGTGCTCACTGCTCAGGGTGCTGGTTCTCAGTGCTCGGGGTACTGGGTACTCAGTGCTCAGTACACAGGGTGCTGGGTGCTCAGTGCTCGGGGTGCTGGGTGCTCAGTGCTCAGTACTCAGGGTGCTTGGTGCTCAGTGCTCGGGGTGCTTGGTGCTCAGTGCTCAGCGTGCTGGGTGCTCAGTGCTCAGGGTGCTGGGTGCTCAGTGCTCGGGGTGCTGGGTGCTCAGTACTCAGGGTGCTGGGTGCTCAGTACTCAGGTTGCTGGGTGCTCAGTGCTCGGGGTGCTGGGTGCTCAGTGCTCGGGGTGCTGGGTGCTCAGTGCTCGGGGTGCTTGGTGCTCAGTACTCAGGGTGCTGGGTGCTCAGTGCTCGGGGTGCTCAGTACTCAGGGTGCTATGTGTTCAGTGCTCAGGGTGCTGGGTGCTCAGTACTCAGGGTGCTCGGTGCTTAGTACTCAGGGTGCTGGGTGCTCAGTACTCCGGGTGCTGGGTGCCCAGTGCACGGCGTGCTCGGTGCTCAGTGCTCAAGGTGCTGGGTGCTCAGTACTCAGGGTGATCATTGCTCAGAGTGCTGGGTGCTCAGTACTCAGGGTGCTGGGTGCTCAGTACTCAGGGTGCTCAGTGCTCAGTACTCAGGGTGCTCAGTGCTCAGTACTAAGGGTGCTCAGTGCTCAGGGTGCTGGGTGATCAGTGCTCGGGGTGCTCGGTGCCCAGTACTCAGGGTGCAGGGTGCTCAGTGCTCACGGTGCTGGGTGCTCAGTGCTCAGGGTGCTGGGTGCTCAGTGCTCAGGGTGCTGGGTGCTCAGTACTCAGGGTGCTCAGTGCTCGGGGTGCTGGGTGCTCAGTGCTCGGGGTGCTCGGTGCTCAGTACTCGGGGTGCTCAGTGCTCAGTACTCAGGGTGCTGGGTGCTCAGTGCTCAGGGTGCTGGGTGCTCAGTACTCAGGGTGCTGCGTGCTCGGTGCTCAGTATGCTGGGTGCTCACTACTCAGGGTGCTGGGTGCTCAGTACTCAGGGTCCTGCGTGCTCAGTACTCAGGGTGCTCGGTGCTCAGGACTCAGGGTGCTGGGTGCTCAGTGCTCAGGGTGCTGGGTGCTCAGTACTCAGGGTGCTGGGTGCTCAGTGCTCGGGGTGCTCGGTGCTCAGTACTCGGGGTGCTCAGTGCTCAGTGCTCAGGGTGCTGGGTGCTCAGTGCTCAGAGTGCTGGATGCTCAGTACTCAGGGTGCTCGGTGCTCAGTACTCAGGGTGCTGGGTGCTCAGTGCTCAGGGTGCTCAGTGCTCAGTACTCAGCGTGCTGGGTGCTCAGTGGTCAGGGTGCTCGGTGCTCAGTACTCAGGGTGCTCAGTGCTCAGGGTGCTGGGTGCTCAGTACTCAGGGTGCAGGGTGCTCAGTGCTCAGTACTCAGGGTGCTCAGTGCTCAGGGTGCTGGGTGCTCAGTGCTCGGGGTGCTGGGTACTCAGTGCTCAGTACACAGGGTGCTGGGTGCTCAGTGCTCGGGGTGCTGGGTGCTCAGTGCTCAGTACTCAGGGAGCTGGGTGCTCAGTGCTCAGGGTGCTGGATGCTCAGTACTCAGGGTGCTGGGTGCTCAGTGCTCAGGGTGCTGGTTGCTCAGTACTCAGGGTGCTGGGTGCTCATTGCTCAGGGTGCTGGGTGCTCAGTACTCAGGGTGCTGGGTGCTCAGTACTCAGGGTGCTGGATGCTCAGTACTCAGGGTTCTCAGTGTTCAGTACTCACGGTGCTCAGGGCTCAGGGTGCTGGGTGCTCACTGCTCGGGGTGCTGGGTGCTCAGTGCTCAGGGTGCTGCGTGCTCAGTGCTCAGGGTGCTCGGTGCTCAGTTCTCAGGGTGCTGGGTGCTCAGTACTCAGGGTGCTGGGTGCTCAGTATTCAGGGTGCTCAGTGCTCAGTACTCAGGGTGCTCAGTGCTCAGTACTCAGGGTGCTCAGTGCTCAGGGTGCTGGGAGCTCAGTGCTCGGGTTGCTGGGTGCTCAGTCCTCAGGTTGCTGGGTGCTCAGTGATCAGGGTGCTCGATGCTCAGTGATCAGGGTGCTGGGTGCTCAGTACTCAGGGTGCTGGGTGCTCAGTGCTCGGGGTGCTGGGTGCTCAGTACTCAGGGTGCTGGGTGCTCAGTGCTCAGGGTGCTGGATGCTCAGTGCTCAGGGTGCTCGGTGCTTAGTACTCAGGGTGCTCGGTGATCGGGGTGCTGGGTGCTCAGTGCTCAGGGTGCTGGGTGCTCAGTGCTCGGGGTGCTGGGTGCTCTGTGCTCGGGGTGCTGGGTGCTCAGTGCTCGGGGTGCTGGGTGCTCAGTGCTCGGGGTGCTGGGTGCTCAGTGCTCAGGGTGCTCAGTGCTCAGTACTCAGGGTGCTCAGTGCTCAGTGCTAAGGGTGCTCAGTGCTCAGTACTCAGGGTGCTCAGTGCTCAGTGCTCTGGGTGCTGGGTGCTCAGTGCTCAGGGTGCTGGGTGCTCAGTGCTCAGGGTGCTGGGTGCTCAGTACTCAGGGTGCTGGTTGCTCAGTGCTCGGGGTGCTCGATGCTCAGTACACAGGTTGCTGGGTGCTCAGTGCTCGGGGTGCTGGGTGCTCAGTACTCAGGGTGCTGGGTGCTCAGGGCTCAGTACTCAGCGTGCTGGGTGCTCAGTGCTCAGAGTGTTGGGTGCTCAGTACTCAGGGTGCTGGGTGCTCAGTGCTCAGTGCTCAGGGTGCTCAGTGCTCAGGGTGCTGGGTGCTCAGGGTGCTGGGTGCTCAGTGCTCGGGGTGCTGGGTGCTCAGTGCTCAGGGTGCTGGGTGCTCAGTGCTTAGTGCTCAGGGTGCTGGGTGCTCAGTGCTCAGTGCTCAGGGTGCTGGGTGTTCAGTACTCACGGTGCTGGGTGCTCAGTACTCCGGGTGCTGGGTGCTCAGTGCTCAGGGTGCTGGGTGCTCAGTGCTCAGGGTGCTGGGTGCTCAGTACTCAGGGTGCTGGGTGCTCAGTACTCAGGGTGCTCGTTGCTCAGTGCTCAGGGTGCTGGGTGCTCAGTGCGCGGGGTGCTGGGTGTTCAGTACTCAGGGTACTGGGTGCTCAGTACTCAGGGTGCTGGGTGCTCAGTGCTCAGGGTGCTGAGTGCTCAGTACTCAGGGTGCTGGGTGCTCAGTGCTCGGGGTGCTGGGTGCTCAGTACTCAGGGTGCTGGGTGCTTAGTACTCAGGGTGCTGGGTGCTCAGTGCTTGGGGTGCTGGGTGCTCAGTGCTCGGGGTGCTCGGTGCTCAGTGCTCGGGGTGCTTGGTGCTCAGTAATCAGGGTGCTGGGTGCTCAGTACTCGTTGTGCTGGGTGCTCAGTGCTCAGGGTGCTGGGTGCTCAGTACTCAGGGTGCTCGGTACTCAGTACTCACGGTGCTCAGTGCTCAGTACTCAGCGTGCTGGGTGCTCAGTGCTCAGGGTGCTGGGTGCTCAGTACTCAGGGTGCTGGGTGCTCAGTGCTCAGGGTGCTCAGTGCTCAGTACTCAGGGTGCTCGGTGCTCAGTGCTCAGGGTGCTCAGTGCTCAGTACTCAGGGTGCTCAGTGCTCAGTGCTCAGGGTGCTGGGTGCTCAGTGCTCGGGGTGCTGGGTGCTCAGTGCTCAGGGTACTGGGTGCTCAGTACTCAGGGTGCTCAGTGCTCAGGGTGCTGGGTGCTCAGTGCTCAGTACACAGGGTGCTGAGTGCTCAGTGCTCTGGGTGCTGGGTGCTCAGTGCTCAGTACTCAGGGTGCTGGCTGCTCAGTGCTCAGGGTGCTGGATGCTCAGTACTCAGGGTGCTGGCTGCTCAGTGCTCAGGGTGCTGGATGCTCAGTACTCAGGGTGCTGGGTGCTCAGTGCTCAGGGTGCTGGGCGCTCAGTACTCAGGGTGCTCCGTGCTCAGTACTCAGGGTTCTCGGTGCTCAGTGCTCAGGGTGCTGGGTGCAGTGCTCAGGGTGCTGGGTGCTCAGTACTCGGGGTGCTGGGTGCTCAGTACTCAGCGTGCTGGGTGCTCAGTGCTCAGGGTGCTGGTTGCTCAGTGCTCGGGGTGCTGTGTGCTCAGTACTCGCGGTGCTGGGTGCTCACTGCTCAGGGTGCTGGTTCTCAGTGCTCGGGGTACTGGGTACTCAGTGCTCAGTACACAGGGTGCTGGGTGCTCAGTGCTCGGGGTGCTGGGTGCTCAGTGCTCAGTACTCAGGGTGCTGAGTGCTCAGTGCTCGGGGTGCTGGGTGCTCAGTACTCAGGGTACTCGGTGCTCAGTACTCAGGGTGCTGGGTGATCAGTGCTCAGGGTGCTGGGTGCTCAGTACTCAGTGTGCTGGGTGCTCACTACTCAGGGTGCTGGGTGCTCAGTACTCAGGGTGCTCGGTGCTCAGTACTCAGGGTGCTGGGTCCTCAGTGCTCAGGGTGCTGAGTGCTCAGTACTCAGGGTGCTGGGTGCTCAGTACTCGGGGTGCTGGGTGCTCAGTACTCAGGGTGCTGGGTGCTCAGTGCTCAGGGTACTGGGTGCTCAGTGCTCAGGGTGCTGGGTGCTCAGTACTCAGGGTGCTCTGTGCTCAGTACTCAGGGTTCTCGGTGCTCAGTGCTCAGGGTGCCGGTTGCACAGTGCTCAGGGTGCTGGGTGCTCAGTACTCGGGGTGCTGGGTGCTCAGTACTCAGCGTGCTGGGTGCTCAGTGCTCAGGGTGCTGGTTGCTCAGTGCTCGGGTGCTGTGTGATCAGTACTCACGGTGTTGGGTGCTCACTGCTCAGGGTGCTGGTTCTCATTGTTCGGGGTACTGGGTACTCAGTGCTCAGTACACAGGGTGCTGGGTGCTCAGTGCTCGGGGTGCTGGGTGCTCAGTGCTCAGTACTCAGGGTGCTGAGTGCTCAGTGCTCGGGGTGCTTGGTGCTCAGTACTCAGGGTACTCGGTGCTCAGTACTCAGGGTGCTGGGTGATCAGTGCTCAGGGTGCTGGGTGCTCAGTACTCAGTGTGCTGGGTGCTCAGTAGTCAGGGTGCTGGGTGCTCAGTACTCAGGGTGCTCGGTGCTCAGTACTCAGGGTGCTGCGTCCTCAGTGCTCATGGTGCTGAGTGCTCAGTACTCAGGGTGCTGGGTGCTCAGTACTCGGGGTGCTGGGTGCTCAGTACTCAGGGAGCTGGGTGCTCAGTACTCATTGTGCTGGGTGCTCAGTACTCGGGTGCTGGGTGCTCAGTGCTCAGGGTGCTGGGTGCTCAGTGCTCGGGGTGCTGGGTGCTCAGTGCTCAGTACTCAGGGTGCTGAGTGCTCAGTGCTCGGGGTGCTGGGTGCTCAGTGCTCAGTACTCAGGGTGCTTGGTGCTCAGTGCTCGGGGTGCTTGGTGCTCAGTGCTCAGCGTGCTGGGTGCTCAGTGCTCAGGGTGCTGGGTGCTCAGTGCTCGGGGTGCTGGGTGCTCAGTACTCAGGGTGCTGGGTGCTCAGTACTCAGTTTGCTGGGTGCTCAGTGCTCGGGGTGCTGGGTGCTCAGTGCTCGGGGTGCTGGGTGCTCAGTGCTCGGGGTGCTTGGTGCTCAGTACTCAGGGTGCTGGGTGCTCAGTGCTCGGGGTGCTCAGTACTCAGGGTGCTGTGTGTTCAGTGCTCAGGGTGCTGGGTGCTCAGTACTCAGGGTGCTCGGTGCTTAGTACTCAGGGTGCTGGGTGCTCAGTACTCCGGGTGCTGGGTGCCCAGTGCACGGCGTGCTCGGTGCTCAGTGCGAAAGGTGCTGGGTGCTCAGTACTCAGGGTGATCATTGCTCAGAGTGCTGGGTGCTCAGTACTCAGGGTGCTGGGTGCTCAGTACTCAGGGTGCTCAGTGCTCAGTACTCAGGGTGCTCAGTGCTCAGTACTAAGGGTGCTCAGTGCTCAGGGTGCTGGGTGATCAGTGCTCGGGGTGCTCGGTGCCCAGTACTCAGGGTGCAGGGTGCTCAGTGCTCAGGGTGCTGGGTGCTCAGTGCTCAGGGTGCTGGGTGCTCAGTGCTCAGGGTGCTGGGTGCTCAGTACTCAGGGTGCTCAGTGCTCGGGGTGCTGGGTGCTCAGTGCTCGGGGTGCTCGGTGCTCAGTACTCGGGGTGCTCAGTGCTCAGTACTCAGGGTGCTGGGTGCTCAGTGCTCAGGGTGCTGGGTGCTCAGTACTCAGGGTGCTGCGTGCTCGGTGCTCAGTATGCTGGGTGCTCACTACTCAGGGTGCTGGGTGCTCAGTACTCAGGGTCCTGCGTGCTCAGTACTCAGGGTGCTCGGTGCTCAGGACTCAGGGTGCTGGGTGCTCAGTGCTCAGGGTGCTGGGTGCTCAGTACTCAGGGTGCTGGGTGCTCAGTGCTCGGGGTGCTCGGGGCTCAGTACTCGGGGTGCTCAGTGCTCAGTGCTCAGGGTGCTGGGTGCTCAGTGCTCAGAGTGCTGGGTGCTCAGTACTCAGGGTGCTCGGTGCTCAGTACTCAGGGTGCTGGGTGCTCAGTGCTCAGGGTGCTCAGTGCTCAGTACTCAGCGTGCTGGGTGCTCAGTGGTCAGGGTGCTCGGTGCTCAGTAATCAGGGTGCTCAGTGCTCAGGGTGCTGGGTGCTCAGAACTCAGGGTGCAGGGTGCTCAGTGCTCAGTACTCAGGGTGCTCAGTGCTCAGGGTGCTGGGTGCTCAGTGCTCGGGGTGCTGGGTACTCAGTGCTCAGTACACAGGGTGCTGGGTGCTCAGTGCTCGGGGTGCTGGGTGCTCAGTGCTCAGTACTCAGGGAGCTGGGTGCTCAGTGCTCAGGGTGCTGGATGCTCAGTACTCAGGGTGCTGGGTGCTCAGTGCTCAGGGTGCTGGTTGCTCAGTACTCAGGGTGCTGGGTGCTCATTGCTCAGGGTGCTGGGTGCTCAGTACTCAGGGTGCTCATTGCTCAGGGTGCTGGGTGCTCAGTACTCAGGGTGCTGGGTGCTCAGTACTCAGGGTGCTGGGTGCTCAGTATTCAGGGTGCTCAGTGCTCAGTACTCACGGTGCTCAGGGCTCAGGGTGCTGGGTGCTCACTGCTCGGGGTGCTGGGTGCTCAGTGCTCAGGGTGCTGCGTGCTCAGTGCTCAGGGTGCTCGGTGCTCAGTTCTCAGGGTGCTGTGTGCTCAGTACTCAGGGTGCTGGGTGCTCAGTATTCAGGGTGCTCAGTGCTCAGTACTCAGGGTGCTCAGTGCTCAGTACTCAGGGTGCTCAGTGCTCAGGGTGCTGGGAGCTCAGTGCTCGGGTTGCTGGGTGCTCAGTCCTCAGGTTGCTGGGTGCTCAGTGATCAGGGTGCTCGATGCTCAGTGATCAGGGTGCTGGGTGCTCAGTACTCAGGGTGCTGGGTGCTCAGTGCTCGGGGTGCTGGGTGCTCAGTACTCAGGGTGCTGGGTGCTCAGTGCTCAGGGTGCTGGATGCTCAGTGCTCAGGGTGCTCGGTGCTTAGTACTCAGGGTGCTCGGTGCTCGGGGTGCTGGGTGCTCAGTGCTCAGGGTGCTGGGTGCTCAGTGCTCGGGGTGCTGGGTGCTCAGTGCTCGGGGTGCTGGGTGCTCAGTGCTCGGGGTGCTGGGTGCTCAGTGCTCGGGGTGCTGGGTGCTCAGTGCTCAGGGTGCTCAGTGCTCAGTACTCAGGGTGCTCAGTGCTCAGTGCTCAGGGTGCTCAGTGCTCAGTACTCAGGGTGCTCAGTGCTCAGTGCTCTGGGTGCTGGGTGCTCAGTGCTCAGGGTGCTGGGTGCTCAGTGCTCAGGGTGCTGGGTGCTCAGTACTCAGGGTGCTGGTTGCTCAGTGCTCGGGGTGCTCGATGCTCAGTACACAGGTTGCTGGGTGCTCAGTGCTCGGGGTGCTGGGTGCTCAGTACTCAGGGTGCTGGGTGCTCAGGGCTCAGTACTCAGCGTGCTGGGTGCTCAGTGCTCAGAGTGTTGGGTGCTCAGTACTCAGGGTGCTGGGTGCTCAGTGCTCAGTGCTCAGGGTGCTCAGTGCTCAGGGTGCTGGGTGCTCAGTGCTCGGGGTGCTGGGTGCTCAGTGCTCAGGGTGCTGGGTGCTCAGTACTCAGGGTGCTCAGTGCTCAGGGTGCTGGGTGCTCAGTGCTCAGTACACAGGGTGCTGAGTGCTCAGTGCTCTGGGTGCTGGGTGCTCAGTGCTCAGTACTCAGGGTGCTGGTTGCTCAGTGCTCGGGGTGCTGTGTGCTCAGTACTCAGGGTGCTGGGTGCTCAGTGCTCAGGGTGCTGGGTGCTCAGTGCTCGGGGTGCTGGGTGCTCAGTGCTCAGTACTCAGGGTGCTGGGTGCTCAGTGCTCGGGGTGCTGCGTGCTCAGAGCTCAGTACTCAGGGTGCTGGGTGCTCAGTGCTCAGGGTGCTGTGTGCTCAGTGCTCAGGGTGCTGGCTGCTCAGTCCTCAGGGTGTTCATTGCTCAGGGTGCTGGGTGCTCAGTACTCAGGGTGCTGGGTGCTCAGTGCTCAGGGTGCTCGGTGCTCGGGGCGCTGGGTGCTCAGTGCTCGGGGTGCTCGGAGCTCAGTACTCAGGGTGCTGGGTGCTCAGTGCTCGGGGTGCTCGGTTCTCAGTACTCAGGGTGCTGGGTGCTCAGTGCTCAGGGTGCTCGATGCTCAGTACGTTGGGTGCTCACTACTCAGGGTGCTGCGTGTTCAGTGCTCAGGGTGCTGGGTGCTCAGTGCTCAGGGTGCTGGGTGCTCAGTGCTCAGGGTGCTGGGTGCTCAGTACTCAGGGTGCTGGGTGCTCAGTGCTCGGGGTGCTGGGTGCTCAGTGCTCAGGGTGCTGGGTGCTCAGTACTCAGGGTGTTGGTTGCCCAGTACTCGGGGTGCTTTGTGCTCAGTACTCAGGGTGCTGGGTGCTCAGTACTCAGGGTGCTGGGTGCTCAGTACTCGGGTGCTGGGTGCTCAGTGCTCAGGGTGCTGGGTGCTCAGTGCTCGGGGTGCTGGGTGCTCAGTGCTCAGTACTCAGGGTGCTGGGTGCTTAGTACTCGGGGTGCTGGATGCTCAGTGCTCAGTACTCAGGGTGCTGGGTGCTCAGTGCTCAGGGTGCTGGGTGCTCAGTGCTCAGGGTGCTGGGTACTCAGTGCTCAGGGTGCTGGGTGCTCAGTACTCAGGGTGCTGGGTGCTGAGTGCTCACGGTGCTGGGTGCGCAGTGCTCGGGGTGCTGGGTGCTCAGTGCTCGGGGTGCTGGGTGCTCAGTGCTCGAGGTGCTCAGTACTCAGGGTGCTGTATGTTCAGTGTTCAGGGTGCTGGGTGCTCAGTACTCAGGGTGCTCGGTGCTTAGTACTCAGGGTGCTGGGTGCTCAGTACTCCGGGTGCTGGGTGCTCAGTGCTCAGTGCTCAGGGTGCTGGGTGTTCAGTACTCAGGGTGCTGGGTGCTCAGTACTCAGGGTGCTGGGTGCTCAGTACTCGGGGTGCTCGGTGCTCATTGCTCAGGGTGCTGGGTGCTCAGTACTCAGGGTGCTGGGTGCTCAGTACTCAGGGTGCTGGGTGCTCAGTGCTCAGGGTGCTGGGTACTCAGTGCTCAGGGTGCTCGGTGCTCAGTACTCGGGGAGCTGGGTGCTCATTCTTGGGGTGCTGGGTGCTCAGTGCTCGGGGTGCTGCTTGCGCAGAACTCAGGGTGCTGGGTGCTCAGTGCTCAGGGTGCTGGGTGCTCAGTACTCAGAGTGCTGGGTGCTCAGTGCTCAGGGTGCTGGGTGCTCAGTACTCAGGGTGCTGGGCGCACAGTGCTCAGGGTGCTGGGTGCTCAGTACACAGGGTGCTGGGAGCTCAGTGCTCAGGGTGATCGGTGCTCAGTACTCAGGGTGCTCAGTACTCAGGGTACTGGGTGCTCAGTGCTCGGGGTGCTGGGAGCTCAGTACTCAGGGTGCTGGGTGCTCAGTGCTCGGGGTGCTGGGTGCTCAGTGCTCAGGGTGATCGGTGCTCAGTACTGAGGGTGCTGGGTGCTCAGTGCTCAGGGTGCTGGGTGTTCAGTCCACAGGGTGCTCAGTGCTCAGGGTGCTGGGTGCTCAGTGCTCGGGGTGCAGGGTGCTCAGTGCTCGGGGTGCTGGGTGTTCAGTGCTCAGTGCTCAGGGTGCTGGGTGCCCAGTGCTCAGTGCTCAGGGTGCTGGTTGCTCAGTACTCAGGGTGCTGGGTGCTCAGTACTCAGGGTGCTGGGTGCTCAGTGCTCAGGGTGCTGGGTGCTCAGTACTCAGGGTGCTGGGTGCTCAGTGCTCAGGGTGCTGGGTGCTCAGTGCACAGCGTGCTGGGTGCTCAGTACTCAGGGTGCTGGGTGCTCAGTGCTCGGGTTGCTCGGTGCTCAGTACTCAAGGTGCTGGGTGCTCAGTGCTCAGGGTGCTGGGTGCTCATTGATCAGGGTGCTGGGTGCTCAGTACTCAGGGTGCTCGGTGCTCAGTACTCAGGGTGCTCGGTGCTCGGGGCGCTGAGTGCTCAGTGCTCGGGGTGCTCGGAGCTCAGTACTCAGGGTGCTGGGTGCTCAGTGCTCGGGGTGCTCGGTTCTCAGTACTCAGGGTGCTGGGTGCTCAGTGCTCAGGGTGCTCGATGCTCAGTACGTTGGGTGCTCACTAGTCGGGGTGCTGCGTGCTCAGTGCTCAGGGTGCTGGGTGCTCAGTGCTCAGGGTGCTGGGTGCTCAGTGCTCAGGGTGCTGGGTGCTCAGTACTCAGGGTGCTGGGTGCTGAGTGCTCGGGGTGCTGGGTGCTCAGTGCTCAGGGTGTTGGTTGCCCAGTACTCGGGGTGCTTTGTGCTCAGTACTCAGGGTGCTGGGTGCTCAGTACTCAGGGTGGTGGGTGCTCAGTACTCGGGTGCTGGGTGCTCAGTGCTCAGGGTGCTGGGTGCTCAGTCCTCAGGGTGTTCATTGCTCAGGGTGCTGGGTGCTCAGTACTCAGGGTGCTGGGCGCTCAGTGCTCAGGGTGCTCGGTGCTCGGGGCGCTGGGTGCTCAGTGCTCGGGGTACTCGGAGCTCAGTACTCAGGGTGCTGGGTGCTCAGTGCTCGGGGTGCTCGGTTCTCAGTACTCAGGGTGCTGGGTGCTCAGTGCTCAGGGTGCTCGATGCTCAGTACGTTGGGTGCTCACTACTCAGGGTGCTGCGTGCTCAGTGCTCAGGGTGCTGGGTGCTCAGTGCTCAGGGTGCTGGGTGCTCAGTGCTCAGGGTGCTGGGTGCTCAGTACTCAGGGTGCTGGGTGCTGAGTGCTCGGGTTGCTGGGTGCTCAGTGCTCAGGGTGCTGGGTGCTCAGTACTCAGGGTGTTGGTTGCCCAGTACTCGGGGTGCTTTGTGCTCAGTACTCAGGGTGCTGGGTGCTCAGTACTCAGGGTGCTGGGTGCTCACTACTCGGGTGCTGGGTGCTCAGTGCTCAGGGTGCTGGGTGCTCAGTGCTCAGGGTGCTGGGTGCTCATTGATCAGGGTGCTGGGTGCTCAGTACTCAGGGTGCTCGGTGCTCAGTACTCAGGGTGCTCGGTGCTCGGGGCGCTGGGTGCTCAGTGCTCGGGGTGCTCGGAGCTCAGTACTCAGGGTGCTGGGTGCTCAGTGCTCGGGGTGCTCGGTTCTCAGTACTCAGGGTGCTGGGTGCTCAGTGCTCAGGGTGCTCGATGCTCAGTACGTTGGGTGCTCACTAGTCGGGGTGCTGCGTGCTCAGTGCTCAGGGTGCTGGGTGCTCAGTGCTCATTACTCAGGGTGCTGGGTGCTCAGTGCTCGGGGTGCTGCGTGCTCAGTGCTCAGTACTCAGGGTGCTGGGTGCTCAGTGCTCAGGGTGCTGTGTGCTCAGTGCTCAGGGTGCTGGGTGCTCAGTCCTCAGGGTGTTCATTGCTCAGGGTGCTGGGTGCTCAGTACTCAGGGTGCTGGGTGCTCAGTGCTCAGGGTGCTCGGTGCTCGGGGCGCTGGGTGCTCAGTGCTCGGGGTGCTCGGAGCTCAGTACTCATGGTGCTGGGTGCTCAGTGCTCGGGGTGCTCGGTTCTCAGTACTCAGGGTGCTGGGTGCTCAGTGCTCAGGGTGCTCGATGCTCAGTACGTTGGGTGCTCACTACTCAGGGTGCTGCGTGCTCAGTGCTCAGGGTGCTGGGTGCTCAGTGCTCAGGGTGCTGGGTGCTCAGTGCTCAGGGTGCTGGGTGCTCAGTACTCAGGGTGTTGGGTGCTCAGTGCTCGGGGTGCTGGGTGCTCAGTGCTCAGGGTGCTGGGTGATCAGTACTCAGGGTGTTGGTTGCCCAGTACTCGGGGTGCTTTGTGCTCAGTACTCAGGGTGCTGGGTGCTCAGTACTCAGGGTGCTGGGTGCTCAGTACTCGGGTGCTGGGTGCTCAGTGCTCAGGGTGCTGGGTGCTCAGTGCTCAGGGTGCTGGGTGCTCAGTGCTCAGTACTCAGGGTGCTGGGTGCTTAGTACTCGGGGTGCTGGGTGCTCAGTGCTCAGTACTCAGGGTGCTGGGTGCTCAGTGCTCAGGGTGCTGGGTGCTCAGTGCTCAGGGTGCTGGGTGCTCAGTGCTCAGGGTGCTGGGTGCTCAGTGCTCAGGGTGCTGGGTACTCAGTACTCAGGGTGCTGGGTGCTCAGTGCTCAGTGTGCTGGGTGCTCAGTGCTCGGGGTGCTGGGTGCTCAGTGCTCAGGGTGCTGGGTGCTCAGTGCTCGATGTGCTCGGTGCTCAGTACTCAGTGTGCTGGGTGCTCAGTGCTCGAGGTGCTCAGTACTCAGGGTGCTGGGTGCTCAGTGCTCAGGGTGCTGGGTGCTCAGTACTCAGGGTGCTCGGTGCTTAGTACTCAGGGTGCTGGGTGCTCAGTACTCCGGGTGCTGGGTGCTCAGTGCTCGGGGTGCTCGGTGCTCAGTACTCAGTGCTCAGGGTGCTCAGTGCTCAGTGCTCAGGGTGCTGGGTGCTCAGTGCTCAGGGTGCTGGGTGCTCAGTACTCAGGGTGCTGGGTGCTCAGTGCTCGGGGTGCTGGGTGCTCAGTGCTCAGGGTGCTGGGTGCTCAGTACTCAGGGTGCTGGGTGCTCAGTACTCGGGGTGCTGTGAGCTCAGTACTCAGGGTGCTGGGTGCTCAGTACTCAGGGTGCTGGGTGCTCAGTGCTCAGGGTGCTGGGTGCTCAGTGCTCGGGGTGCTGGGTGCTCAGTGCTCAGTACTCAGGGTGCTGGGTGCTCAGTGCTCAGGGTGCTGGGTGCTCAGTGCTCAGGGTGCTGTGTGCTCAGTACTCAGGGTGCTGGGTGCTCAGGTCTCAGGGTGCTGGGTGCTCAGTGCTCGGGGTGCTGGGTGCTCAGTGCTCAGTACTCAGGGTGCTGGGTGCTCAGTGCTCGGGGTGCTGCGTGCTCAGAGCTCAGTACTCAGGGTGCTGGGTGCTCAGTGCTCAGGGTGCTGTGTGCTCAGTGCTCAGGGTGCTGGGTGCTCAGTCCTCAGGGTGTTCATTGCTCAGGGTGCTGGGTGCTCAGTACTCAGGGTGCTGGGTGCTCAGTGCTCAGGGTGCTCGGTGCTCGGGGCGCTGGGTGCTCAGTGCTCGGGGTGCTCGGAGCTCAGTACTCAGGGTGCTGGGTGCTCAGTGCTCGGGGTGCTCGGTTCTCAGTACTCAGGGTGCTGGGTGCTCAGTGCTCAGGGTGCTCGATGCTCAGTACGTTGGGTGCTCACTACTCAGGGTGCTGCGTGTTCAGTGCTCAGGGTGCTGGGTGCTCAGTGCTCAGGGTGCTGGGTGCTTAGTGCTCAGGGTGCTGGGTGCTCAGTACTCAGGGTGCTGGGTGCTCAGTGCTCGGTGTGCTGGGTGCTCAGTGCTCAGGGTGCTGGGTGCTCAGTACTCAGGGTGTTGGTTGCCCAGTACTCGGGGTGCTTTGTGCTCAGTACTCAGGGTGCTGGGTGCTCAGTACTCAGGGTGCTGGGTGCTCAGTGCTCGGGTGCTGGGTGTTCAGTGCTCAGGGTGCTGGGTGCTCAGTGCTCGGGGTGCTGGGTGCTCAGTGCTCAGTACTCAGGGTGCTGGGTGCTTAGTACTCGGGGTGCTGGATGCTCAGTGCTCAGTACTCAGGGTGCTGGGTGCTCAGTGCTCAGGGTGCTGGGTGCTCAGTGCTCAGGGTGCTGGGTGCTCAGTGCTCAGGGTGCTGGGTACTCAGTGCTCAGGGTGCTGGCTGCTCAGTACTCAGGGTGCTGGGTGCTGAGTGCTCACGGTGCTGGGTGCTCTGTGCTCGGGGTGCTGGGTGCTCAGTGCTCGGGGTGCTGGGTGCTCAGTACTCGGGGTGCTCGGTGCTCAGTACTCAGTGTGCTGGGTGCTCAGTGCTCGAGGTGCTCAGTACTCAGTGTGCTGTATGTTCAGTGTTCAGGGTGCTGGGTGCTCAGTACTCAGGGTGCTCGGTGCTTAGTACTCAGGGTGCTGGGTGCTCAGTACTCCGGGTGCTGGGTGCTCAGTGCTCGGGGTGCTCGGTGCTCAGTACTCAGTGCTCAGGGTGCTCAGTGCTCAGTGCTCAGGGTGCTGGGTGTTCAGTACTCAGGGTGCTGGGTGCTCAGTACTCAGGGTGCTGGGTGCTCAGTACTCGGGGTGCTCGGTGCTCATTGCTCAGGGTGCTGGGTGCTCAGTACTCAGGGTGCTGGGTGCTCAGTACTCAGGGTGCTGGGTGCTCAGTGCTCAGGGTGCTGGGTACTCAGTGCTCAGGGTGCTCGGTGCTCAGTACTCGGGGAGCTTGGTGCTCATTCTTTTGGTGCTGGGTGCTCAGTGCTCGGGGTGCTGCTTGCGCAGTACTCAGGGTGCTGGGTGCTCAGTGCTCAGGGTGCTGGGTGCTCAGTACTCAGAGTGCTGGGTGCTCAGTGCTCAGGGTGCTGGGTGCTCAGTACTCAGGGTGCTGGGCGCACAGTGCTCAGGGTGCTGGGTGCTCAGTACACAGGGTGCTGGGAGCTCAGTGCTCAGGGTGATCGGTGCTCAGTACTCAGGGTGCTCAGTACTCAGGGTACTGGGTGCTCAGTGCTCGGGGTGCTGGGAGCTCAGTACTCAGGGTCCTGGGTGCTCAGTGCTCGGGGTGCTGGGTGCTCAATGCTCAGGGTGATCGGTGCTCAGTACTGAGGGTGCTGGGTGCTCAGTGCTCAGGGTGCTGGGTGTTCAGTCCACAGGGTGCTCAGTGCTCAGGGTGCTGGGTGCTCAGTGCTCGGGGTGCTGGGTGCTCAGTGCTCGGGGTGCTGGGTGTTCAGTGCTCAGTGCTCAGGGTGCTGGGTGCCCCGTGCTCAGTGCTCAGGGTGCTGGTTGCTCAGTACTCAAGGTGCTGGGTGCTCAGTGCTCAGGTTGCTGGGTGCTCAGTACTCAGGGTGCTGGGTGCTCAGTGCTCAGGGTGCTGGGTGCTCAGTGCTCAGCGTGCTGGGTGCTCAGTACTCAGGGTGCTGGGTGCTCAGTGCTCGGGTTGCTCGGTGCTCAGTACTCAAGGTGCTGGGTGCTCAGTGCTCAGGGTGCTGGGTGCTCATTGATCAGGGTGCTGGGTGCTCAGTACTCAGGGTGCTCGGTGCTCAGTACTCAGGGTGCTCGGTGCTCGGGGCGCTGGGTGCTCAGTGCTCGGGGTGCTCGGAGCTCAGTACTCAGGGTGCTGGGTGCTCAGTGCTCGGGGTGCTCGGTTC
This sequence comes from Microtus oregoni, assembly GCF_018167655.1. Taxonomy (NCBI): domain Eukaryota; kingdom Metazoa; phylum Chordata; class Mammalia; order Rodentia; family Cricetidae; genus Microtus; species Microtus oregoni. The sequence continues at coordinate 59,263 of NW_024544656.1, forward strand.
TCAGTACTCAGGGTGCTGGGTGCTCAGTGCTCAGGGTGCTCGATGCTCAGTACGTTCGGTGCTCACTAGTCAGGGTGCAGCGTGCTCAGTGCTCAGGGTGCTGGCTGCTCAGTGCTCAGGGTGCTGGGTGCTCAGTGCTCAGAGTGCTGGGTGCTCAGTACTCAGGGTGCTGGGTGCTGAGTGCTCGGGGTGCTGGGTGCTCAGTGCTCAGGGTGCTGGGTGCTCAGTACTCAGGGTGTTGGTTGCCCAGTACTCGGGGTGCTTTGTGCTCAGTACTCAGGGTGCTGGGTGCTCAGTACTCAGGGTGCTGGGTGCTCAGTACTCGGGTGCTGGGTGCTCAGTGCTCAGGGTGCTGGGTGCTCAGTCCTCAGGGTGTTCATTGCTCAGGGTGCTGGGTGCTCAGTACTCAGGGTGCTGGGCGCTCAGTGCTCAGGGTGCTCGGTGCTCGGGGCGCTGGGTGCTCAGCGCTCGGGGTACTCGGAGCTCAGTACTCAGGGTGCTGGGTGCTCAGTGCTCGGGGTGCTCGGTTCTCAGTACTCAGGGTGCTGGGTGCTCAGTGCTCAGGGTGCTCGATGCTCAGTACGTTGGGTGCTCACTACTCAGGGTGCTGCGTGCTCAGTGCTCAGGGTGCTGGGTGCTCAGTGCTCAGGGTGCTGGGTGCTCAGTGCTCAGGGTGCTGGGTGCTCAGTACTCAGGGTGCTGGGTGCTGAGTGCTCGGGGTGCTGGGTGCTCAGTGCTCAGGGTGCTGGGTGCTCAGTACTCAGGGTGTTGGTTGCCCAGTACTCGGTGTGCTGGGTGCTCAGTACTCAGGGTGCTGGGTGCTCAGTACTCAGGGTGCTGGGTGCTCAGTACTCGGATGCTGGGTGCTCAGTGCTCAGGGTGCTGGGTGCTCAGTGCTCAGGGTGCTGGGTGCTCAGTGCTCGGGGTGCTGGGTGCTCAGTGCTCATTACTCAGGGTGCTGGGTGCTCAGTGCTCGGGGTGCTGCGTGCTCAGTGCTCAGTACTCAGGGTGCTGGGTGCTCAGTGCTCAGGGTGCTGTGTGCTCAGTGCTCAGGGTGCTGGGTGCTCAGTCCTCAGGGTGTTCATTGCTCAGGGTGCTGTGAGCTCAGTACTCAGGGTGCTGGGTGCTCAGTGCTCAGGGTGCTCGGTGCTCGGGGCGCTGGGTGCTCAGTGCTCGGGGTACTCGGAGCTCAGTACTCAGGGTGCTGGGTGCTCAGTGCTCGGGGTGCTCGGTTCTCAGTACTCAGGGTGCTGGGTGCTCAGTGCTCAGGGTGCTCGATGCTCAGTACGTTGGGTGCTCACTACTCAGGGTGCTGCGTGCTCAGTGCTCAGGGTGCTGGGTGCTCAGTGCTCAGGGTGCTGGGTGCTCAGTGCTCAGGGTGCTGGGTGCTCAGTACTCAGGGTGTTGGGTGCTCAGTGCTCGGGGTGCTGGGTGCTCAGTGCTCAGGGCGCTGGGTGCTCAGTACTCAGGGTGTTGGTTGCCCAGTACTCGGGGTGCTTTGTGCTCAGTACTCAGGGTGCTGGGTGCTCAGTACTCAGGGTGCTGGGTGCTCAGTACTCGGGTGCTGGGTGCTCAGTGCTCAGGGTGCTGGGTGCTCAGTGCTCAGGGTGCTGGGTGCTCAGTGCTCAGTACTCAGGGTGCTGGGTGCTTAGTACTCGGGGTGCTGGGTGCTCAGTGCTCAGTACTCAGGGTGCTGGGTGCTCAGTGCTCAGGGTGCTGGGTGCTCAGTGCTCAGGGTGCTGGGTGCTCAGTGCTCAGGGTGCTGGGTACTCAGTGCTCAGGGTGCTGGGTGCTCAGTACTCAGGGTGCTGGGTGCTCAGTGCTCAGGGTGCTGGGTGCTCAGTGCTCGGGGTGCTGGGTGCTCAGTGCTCAGGGTGCTGGGTGCTCAGTGCTCGATGTGCTCGGTGCTCAGTACTCAGTGTGCTGGGTGCTCAGTGCTCGAGGTGCTCAGTACTCAGGGTGCTGGGTGCTCAGTGCTCAGGGTGCTGGGTGCTCAGTTCTCAGGGTGCTCGGTGCTTAGTACTCAGGGTGCTGGGTGCTCAGTACTCCGGGTGCTGGGTGCTCAGTGCTCGGGGGGCTCGGTGCTCAGTACTCAGTGCTCAGGGTGCTCAGTGCTCAGTGCTCAGGGTGCTGGGTGTTCAGTACTCAGGGTGCTGGGTGCTCAGTACTCAGGGTGCTGGGTGCTCAGTACTCGGGGTGCTCGGTGCTCTTTGCTCAGGGTGCTGGGTGCTCAGTACTCAGGGTGCTGGGTGCTCAGTGCTCAGGGTGCTGGGTACTCAGTGCTCAGGGTGCTCGGTGCTCAGTACTCGGGGTGCTGGGTGCTCATTCTTGGGGTGCTGGGTGCTCAGTGATCGGGGTGCTGGGAGCGCAGTACTCAGGGTGCTGGGTGCTCAGTGCTCAGGGTGTTGGGTGCTCAGTGCTCGGGGTGCTGGGTGCTCAGTGCTCAGGGCGCTGGGTGCTCAGTACTCAGGGTGTTGGTTGCCCAGTACTCGGGGTGCTTTGTGCTCAGTACTCAGGGTGCTGGGTGCTCAGTACTCAGGGTGCTGGGTGCTCAGTACTCGGGTGCTGGGTGCTCAGGGTGCTGGGTGCTCAGTGCTCAGGGTGCTGGGTGCTCAGTGCTCAGTACTCAGGGTGCTGGGTGCTTAGTACTCGGGGTGCTGGGTGCTCAGTGCTCAGTACTCAGGGTGCTGGGTGCTCAGTGCTCAGGGTGCTGGGTGCTCAGTGCTCAGGGTGCTGGGTGCTCAGTGCTCAGGGTGCTGGGTACTCAGTGCTCAGGGTGCTGGGTGCTCAGTACTCAGGGTGCTGGGTGCTCAGTGCTCAGGGTGCTGGGTGCTCAGTGCTCGGGGTGCTGGGTGCTCAGTGCTCAGGGTGCTGGGTGCTCAGTGCTCGATGTGCTCGGTGCTCAGTACTCAGTGTGCTGGGTGCTCAGTGCTCGAGGTGCTCAGTACTCAGGGTGCTGGGTGCTCAGTGCTCAGGGTGCTGGGTGCTCAGTTCTCAGGGTGCTCGGTGCTTAGTACTCAGGGTGCTGGGTGCTCAGTACTCCGGGTGCTGGGTGCTCAGTGCTCGGGGGGCTCGGTGCTCAGTACTCAGTGCTCAGGGTGCTCAGTGCTCAGTGCTCAGGGTGCTGGGTGTTCAGTACTCAGGGTGCTGGGTGCTCAGTACTCAGGGTGCTGGGTGCTCAGTACTCGGGGTGCTCGGTGCTCTTTGCTCAGGGTGCTGGGTGCTCAGTACTCAGGGTGCTGGGTGCTCAGTGCTCAGGGTGCTGGGTACTCAGTGCTCAGGGTGCTCGGTGCTCAGTACTCGGGGTGCTGGGTGCTCATTCTTGGGGTGCTGGGTGCTCAGTGCTCGGGGTGCTGGGTGCGCAGTACTCAGGGTGCTGGGTGCTCAGTGCTCAGGGTGCTGGGTGCTCAGTACTCAGGGTGCTGGGTGCTCAGTGCTCAGGGTGCTGGGTGCTCAGTACACAGGGTGCTGGGCGCACAGTGCTCAGGGTGCTGGGTGCTCAGTACTCAGGGTGTTGGGAGCTCAGTGCTCAGGGTGATCGGTGCTCAGTACTCAGGGTGCTCAGTACTCAGGGTACTGGGTGCTCAGTGCTCGGGGTGCTGGGAGCTCAGTACTCAGGGTGCTGGGTGCTCAGTGCTCGGGGTGCTGGGTGCTCAGTGCTCAGGGTGATCGGTGCTCAGTACTCAGGGTGCTGGGTGCTCAGTGCTCAGGGTGCTGGGTGTTCAGTCCACAGGGTGCTCAGTGCTCAGGGTGCTAGGTGCTCAGTGCTCGGGGTACTGGGTGCTCAGTGCTCGGGGTGCTGGGTGTTCAGTGCTCAGTGCTCAGGGTGCTGGGTGCTCAGTACTCAGGGTGCTCGGTGCTCAGTACTCAGGGTTCTCAGTGCTCAGTACTCAGGGTGCTGGGTACGAAGTGCTCAGGGTGCTGGGTGCTCAGTACTGAGGGTGCTCAGTGCTCAGTACTTAGGGTGCTTGGTGCTCAGTACTCAGGGTGCTCAGTGCTCAGTACTCGGTGTGCTGGGTGCTCAGTGCTCAGGGTGCTCAGTGCTCAGTGCTCGGGGTGCTGGGTGCTCAGTGCTCAGGGCGCTGGCTGCTCAGTACTCGGGGTGCTGGGTGCTCAGTACTCAGGGTGCTGGGTGCTCAGTACTCAGGGTGCTGGGTGCTCAGTACTCGGGTGCTGGGTGCTCAGTGCTCAGGGTGCTGGGTGCTCAGTGCTCAGGGTGCTGGGTGCTCAGTGCTCGGGGTGCTCGGCCCTCAGTACGTTGGGTGCTCACTACTCAGGGTGCTCGGTGCTCAGTACGTTGGGTGCTCACTACTCAGGGTGCTGGGTGCTCAGTGCTCGGGGGGCTCGGTGCTCAGTACTCAGTGCTCAGTATGCTCAGTGCTCAGTGCTCAGGGTGCTGGGTGTTCAGTACTCAGGGTGCTGGGTGCTCAGTACTCAGGGTGCTGGGTGCTCAGTACTCGGGGTGCTCGGTGCTCTTTGCTCAGGGTGCTGGGTGCTCAGTACTCAGGGTGCTGGGTGCTCAGTGCTCAGGGTGCTGGGTACTCAGTGCTCAGGGTGCTCGGTGCTCAGTACTCGGGGTGCTGGGTGCTCATTCTTGGGGTGCTGGGTGCTCAGTGATCGGGGTGCTGGGAGCGCAGTACTCAGGGTGCTGGGTGCTCAGTGCTCAGGGTGTTGGGTGCTCAGTGCTCGGGGTGCTGGGTGCTCAGTGCTCAGGGCGCTGGGTGCTCAGTACTCAGGGTGTTGGTTGCCCAGTACTCGGGGTGCTTTGTGCTCAGTACTCAGGGTGCTGGGTGCTCAGTACTCAGGGTGCTGGGTGCTCAGTACTCGGGTGCTGGGTGCTCAGGGTGCTGGGTGCTCAGTGCTCAGGGTGCTGGGTGCTCAGTGCTCAGTACTCAGGGTGCTGGGTGCTTAGTACTCGGGGTGCTGGGTGCTCAGTGCTCAGTACTCAGGGTGCTGGGTGCTCAGTGCTCAGGGTGCTGGGTGCTCAGTGCTCAGGGTGCTGGGTGCTCAGTGCTCAGGGTGCTGGGTACTCAGTGCTCAGGGTGCTGGGTGCTCAGTACTCAGGGTGCTGGGTGCTCAGTGCTCAGGGTGCTGGGTGCTCAGTGCTCGGGGTGCTGGGTGCTCAGTGCTCAGGGTGCTGGGTGCTCAGTGCTCGATGTGCTCGGTGCTCAGTACTCAGTGTGCTGGGTGCTCAGTGCTCGAGGTGCTCAGTACTCAGGGTGCTGGGTGCTCAGTGCTCAGGGTGCTGGGTGCTCAGTTCTCAGGGTGCTCGGTGCTTAGTACTCAGGGTGCTGGGTGCTCAGTACTCCGGGTGCTGGGTGCTCAGTGCTCGGGGGGCTCGGTGCTCAGTACTCAGTGCTCAGGGTGCTCAGTGCTCAGTGCTCAGGGTGCTGGGTGTTCAGTACTCAGGGTGCTGGGTGCTCAGTACTCAGGGTGCTGGGTGCTCAGTACTCGGGGTGCTCGGTGCTCTTTGCTCAGGGTGCTGGGTGCTCAGTACTCAGGGTGCTGGGTGCTCAGTGCTCAGGGTGCTGGGTACTCAGTGCTCAGGGTGCTCGGTGCTCAGTACTCGGGGTGCTGGGTGATCATTCTTGGGGTGCTGCGTGCTCAGTACTCGGGTGCTGGGTGCACAGTGCTCAGGGTGCTGGGTGCTCAGTGCTCGGGGTGCTGGGTGCTCAGTGCTCAGTACTCAGGGTGCTGGGTGCTCAATGCTCGGGTTGCTGCGTGCTCAGTGCTCAGTACTCAGGGTGCTGGGTGCTCAGTGCTCAGGGTGCGGTATGCTCAGTGCTCAGGGTGCTGGGTGCTCAGTCCTCAGGGTGTTCAGTGCTCAGGGTTCTGGGTGCTCAGTACTCAGGGTGCTGGGTGCTCAGTGCTCAGGGTGCTCGGTGCTCGGGGCGCTGGGTGCTCAGTGCTCGGGGTGCTCGGAGCTCAGAACTCAGTTTGCTGGGTGCTCAGTGCTCGGGGTGCTCGGTTCTCAGTACTCAGGGTGCTGGGTGCTCAGTGCTCAGGGTGCTCGATGCTCAGTACGTTGGGTGCTCACTACTCAGGGTGCTGCGTGCTCAGTGCTCAGGGTGCTGGGTGCTCAGTGCTCAGGGTGCTGGGTGCTCAGTGCTCGGGGTGCTGGGTGCTCAGTGCTCAGGGTGCTGGGTGCTCAGTACTGAGGGTGTTGGTTGCCCAGTACTCGGGGTGCTTTGTGCTCAGTACTCAGGGTGCTGGGTGCTCAGTACTCAGGGTGCTGGGTGCTCAGTACTCGGGTGCTGGGTGCTCAGTGCTCAGGGTGCTGGGTGCTCAGTGCTCAGGGTGCTGGGTGCTCAGTGCTCAGTACTCAGCCTGCTGGGTGCTTAGTACTCAGGGTGCTGGGTGCTCAGTGCTCAGTACTCAGGGTGCTGGGTGCTCAGTGCTCAGGGTGCTGGGTGCTCAGTGCTCAGGGTGCTGGGTGCTCAGTGCTCAGGGTGCTGGGTACTCAGTGCTCAGGGTGCTGGGTGCTCAGTGCTCGATGTGCTCGGTGCTCAGTACTCAGTGTGCTGGGTGCTCAGTGCTCAGTACTCGGGTGCTGGGTGCTCAGTGCTCAGGGTGCTGGGTGCTCAGTGCTCAGGGTGCTGGGTGCTCAGTGCTCAGGGTGCTGGGTGCTCAGTGCTCGGGGTGCTGGGTGCTCAGTGCTCAGGGTGCTGGGTGCTCAGTGCTCGATGTGCTCGGTGCTCAGTACTCAGTGTGCTGGGTGCTCAGTGCTCGAGGTGCTCAGTACTCAGGGTGCTGGGTGCTCAGTGCTCAGGGTGCTGTGTGCTCAGTACTCAGGCTGCTCGGTGCTTAGTACTCAGGGTGCTGGGTGCTCAGTACTCCGGGTGCTGGGTGCTCAGTGCTCGGGGTGCTCGGTGCTCAGTACTCAGTGCTCAGGGTGCTCAGTGCTCAGTGCTCAGGGTGCTGGGTGTTCAGTACTCAGGGTGCTGGGTGCTCAGTACTCAGGGTGCTGGGTGCTCAGTACTCGGGGTGCTCGGTGCTCTTTGCTCAGGGTGCTGGGTGCTCAGTACTCAGGGTGCTGGGTGCTCAGTACTCAGGGTGCTGGGTGCTCAGTGCTCGGGGTGCTGGGTGCGCAGTACTCAGGGTGCTGGGTGCTCAGTGCTCAGGGTGCTGGGTGCTCAGTACTCAGGGTGCTGGGTGCTCAGTGCTCAGGGTTCTGGGTGCTCAGTACTCAGGGTGCTGGGCGCACAGTGCTCAGGGTGCTGGGTGCTCAGTACTCAGGGTGTTGGGAGCTCAGTGCTCAGGGTGATCGGTGCTCAGTACTCAGGGTGCTCAGTACTCAGGGTACTGGGTGCTCAGTGCTCGGGGTGCTGGGAGCTCAGTACACAGGGTGCTGGGTGCTCAGTGCTCGGGGTGCTGGGTGCTCAGTGCTCAGGGTGATCGGTGCTCAGTACTCAGGGTGCTGGGTGCTCAGTGCTCAGGGTGCTGGGTGTTCAGTCCACAGGTTGCTCAGTGCTCAGGGTGCTGGGTGCTCAGTGCTCGGGGTGCTGGGTGCTCAGTGCTCGGGGTGCTGGGTGTTCAGTGCTCAGTGCTCAGGGTGCTGGGTGCTCAGTGCTCAGTGCTCAGGGTGCTGGTTGCTCAGTACTCAGGGTGCTGGGTGCTCAGTACTCAGGGTGCTGGGTGCTCAGTGCTCAGGGTGCTGGGTGCTCAGTACTCAGGGTGCTTGGTGATCAGTGCTCGGGGTGCTGGGTGCTCAGTGCTCAGGGTGCTGGGTGCTCAGTGCTCAGGGTGCTGGGTGCTCAGTACTCAGGGTGCTGTGTGCTCAGTGCTCGGGTTGCTCGGTGCTCAGTACTCAAGGTGCTGGGTGCTCAGTGCTCAGGGTCCTGGGTGCTCAGTGATCAGCGTGCTGGGTGCTCTGTACTCAGGGTGCTCGGTGCTCAGTACTCAGGGTTCTCAGTGCTCAGTACTCAGGGTGCTGGGTGCTCAGTACTGAGGGTGCTCAGTGCTCAGTACTTAGGGTGCTTGGTGCTCAGTACTCAGGGTGCTCAGTGCTCAGTACTCGGTGTGCTGGGTGCTCAGTGCTCAGGGTGTTCAGTGCTCAGTGCTCAGGGTGCTGGGTGCTCAGTACTCAGGGTGCTGGGTGCTCAGTACTCAGGGTGCTGGGTGCTCAGTACTCGGGTGCTGGGTGCTCAGTGCTCAGGGTGCTGGGTGCTCAGTGCTCAGCGTGCTGGGTGCTCAGTGCTCGGGGTGCTCGGTGCTCAGTACGTTGGGTGCTCACTACTCAGGGTGCTGGGTGCTCAGTGCTCAGGGTGCTGGGTGCTCAGTGCTCAGGGTGCTGGGTGCTCAGTGCTCAGGGTGCTGGGTGCTCAGTACTCAGGGTGCTGGGTGCTCAGTGCTCGGGGTGCTGGGTGCTCAGTGCTCAGGGTGCTGGGTGCTCAGTACTCAGGGTGCTGGGTGCTCAGTACTCGGGGTGCTGTGTGCTCAGTACTCAGGGTGCTGGGTGCTCAGTACTCAGGGTGCTGGGTGCTCAGTACTCGGGTGCTGGGTGCTCAGTGCTCAGGGTGCTGGGTGCTCAGTGCTCGGGGTGCTGGGTGCTCAGTGCTCAGTACTCAGGGTGCTGGGTGCTCAGTGCTCGGGTTGCTGCGTGCTCAGTGCTCAGTACTCAGGGTGCTGGGTGCTCAGTGCTCAGGGTGCTGGGTACTCAGTGCTCAGGGTGCTCGGTGCTCAGTACTCGGGGTGCTGGGTGCTCATTCTTGGGGTGCTGGGTGCTCAGTGCTCGGGGTGATTCTTGCGCAGTACTCAGGGTGCTGGGTGCTCAGTGCTCAGGGTGCTGGGTGCTCAGTACTCAGGGTGCTGGGTGCTCAGTGCTCAGGGTGCTGTGTGCTCAGTGCTCAGGGTGCTGGGTGCTCAGTCCTCAGGGTGTTCAGTGCTCAGGGTGCTGGGTGCTCAGTACTCAGGATGCTGGGTGCTCAGTGCTCAGGGTGCTCGGTGCTCGGGGCGCTGGGTGCTCAGTGCTCGGGGTGCTCGGAGCTCAGTACTCAGGGTGCTGGGTGCTCAGTGCTCGGGGTGCTCGGTTCTCAGTACTCAGGGTGCTGGGTGCTCAGTGCTCAGGGTGCTCGATGCTCAGTACGTTGGGTGCTCACTACTCAGGGTGCTGCGTGCTCAGTGCTCAGGGTGCTGGGTGCTCAATGCTCAGGGTGCTGGGTGCTCAGTGCTCAGGGTGCTGGGTGCTCAGTACTCAGGGTGCTGGGTGCTGAGTGCTCGGGGTGCTGGGTGCTCAGTGCTCAGGGTGCTGGGTGCTCAGTACTCAGGGTGTTGGTTGCCCAGTATTCAGGGTGCTGGGTGCTCAGTACTCGGGTGCTGGGTGCTCAGTGCTCAGGGTGCTGGGTGCTCAGTACTCGGGGTGCTCGGTGCTCATTAATCAGGGTGCTGGGTGCTCAGTGCTCGGGGTGCTGGGTGCTCATTGCTCAGTACTCAGGGTGCTGGGTGCTTAGTACTCGGGGTGCTGAATGCTCAGTGCTCAGTACTCAGGGTGCTGGGTGCTCAGTGCTCAGGGTGCTGTGTGCTCAGTGCTCAGGGTGCTGGGTGCTCAGTGCTCAGGGTGCTGGGTACTCAGTGCTCAGGGTGCTGGGTGCTCAGTACTCAGGGTGCTGGGTGCTGAGTGCTCACGGTGCTGGGTGCTCAGTGCTCGGGGTGCTGGGTGCTCAGTGCTCGGGGTGCTGGGTGCTCAGTGCTCGGGGTGCTCGGTGCTCAGTACTCAGGGTGCTGGGTGCTCAGTGCTCGAGGTGATCAGTACTCAGGGTGCTGTATGTTCAGTGTTCAGGGTGCTGGGTGCTCAGTACTTAGGGTGCTCGGTGCTTAGTACTCAGGGTGCTGGGTGCTCAGTACTCCGGGTGCTGGGTGCTCAGTGCTCGGGGTGCTCGGTGCTCAGTACTCAGTGCTCAGGGTGCTCAGTGCTCAGTGCTCAGGGTGCTGGGTGTTCAGTACTCAGGGTGCTGGGTGCTCAGTACTCAGGGTGCTGGGTGCTCAGTACTCGGGGTGCTCGGTGCTCATTAATCAGGGTGCTGGGTTCTCAGTACTCAGGGTGCTGGGTGCTCAGTACTCAGGGTGCTGGGTGCTCAGTGCTCAGGGTGCTGGGTACTCAGTGCTCAGGGTGCTCGGTGCTCAGTACTCGGGGTGCTGGGTGCTCATTCTTGGGGTGCTGGGTGCTCAGTGCTCGGGGTGCTGCTTGCGCAGTACTCAGGGTGCTGGGTGCTCAGTGCTCAGGGTGCTGGGTGCTCAGTACTCAGGGTACTGGGTGCTCAGTGCTCAGGGTGCTGTGTGCTCAGTGCTCAGGGTGCTGGGTGCTCAGTCCTCAGGGTGTTCAGTGCTCAGGGTGCTGGGTGCTCAGTACTCAGGGTGCTGGGTGCTCAGTGCTCAGGGTGCTCGGTGCTCGGGGCGCTGGGTGCTCAGTGCTCGGGGTGCTCGGAGCTCAGTACTCAGGGTGCTGGGTGCTCAGTGCTCAGGGTGCTCGGTTCTCAGTACTCAGGGTGCTGGGTGCTCAGTGCTCAGGGTGCTCGATGCTCAGTACGTTGGGTGCTCACTACTCAGGGTGCTGCGTGCTCAGTGCTCAGGGTGCTGGGTGCTCAGTGCTCAGGGTGCTGGGTGCTCAGTGCTCAGGTTGCTGGGTGCTCAGTACTCAGGGTGCTGGGTGCTGAGTGCTCGGGGTGCTGGGTGCTCAGTGCTCAGGGTGCTGGGTGCTCAGTACTCAGGGTGTTGGTTGCCCAGTACTCGGGGTGCTTTGTGCTCAGTACTCAGGGTGCTGGGTGCTCAGTACTCAGGGTGCTGGGTGCTCAGTACTCGGGTGCTGGGTGCTCAGTGCTCAGGGTGCTGGGTGCTCAGTGCTCAGGGTGCTGGGTGCTCAGTGCTCAGGGTGCTGGGTGCTCAGTGCTCAGGGTGCTGGGTGCTCAGTGCTCGGAGTGCTGGGTGCTCAGTGCTCAGGGTGCTGGGTGCTCAGTACTCAGGGTGCTGGGTGCTCAGTACTCGGGGTGCTGTGTGCTCAGTACTCGGGTGCTGGGTGCACAGTGCTCAGGGTGCTGGGTGCTCAGTGCTCGGGGTGCTGGGTGCTCAGTGCTCAGTACTCAGGGTGCTGGGTGCTCAATGCTCGGGTTGCTGCGTGCTCAGTGCTCAGTACTCAGGGTGCTGGGTGCTCAGTGCTCAGGGTGCGGTATGCTCAGTGCTCAGGGTGCTGGGTGCTCAGTCCTCAGGGTGTTCAGTGCTCAGGGTTCTGGGTGCTCAGTACTCAGGGTGCTGGGTGCTCAGTGCTCAGGGTGCTCGGTGCTCGGGGCGCTGGGTGCTCAGTGCTCGGGGTGCTCGGAGCTCAGAACTCAGTTTGCTGGGTGCTCAGTGCTCGGGGTGCTCGGTTCTCAGTACTCAGGGTGCTGGGTGCTCAGTGCTCAGGGTGCTCGATGCTCAGTACGTTGGGTGCTCACTACTCAGGGTGCTGCGTGCTCAGTGCTCAGGGTGCTGGGTGCTCAGTGCTCAGGGTGCTGGGTGCTCAGTGCTCGGGGTGCTGGGTGCTCAGTGCTCAGGGTGCTGGGTGCTCAGTACTGAGGGTGTTGGTTGCCCAGTACTCGGGGTGCTTTGTGCTCAGTACTCAGGGTGCTGGGTGCTCAGTACTCAGGGTGCTGGGTGCTCAGTACTCGGGTGCTGGGTGCTCAGTGCTCAGGGTGCTGGGTGCTCAGTGCTCAGGGTGCTGGGTGCTCAGTGCTCAGTACTCAGCCTGCTGGGTGCTTAGTACTCAGGGTGGCTGGGTGCTCAGTGCTCAGTACTCAGGGTGCTGGGTGCTCAGTGCTCAGGGTGCTGGGTGCTCAGTGCTCAGGGTGCTGGGTGCTCAGTGCTCAGGGTGCTGGGTACTCAGTGCTCAGGGGTGCTGGGTGCTCAGTGCTCGATGTGCTCGGTGCTCAGTACTCAGTGTGCTGGGTGCTCAGTGCTCAGTACTCGGGTGCTGGGTGCTCAGTGCTCAGGGTGCTGGGTGCTCAGTGCTCAGGGTGCTGGGTGCTCAGTGCTCAGGGTGCTGGGTGCTCAGTGCTCGGGTGCTGGGTGCTCAGTGCTCAGGGTGCTGGGTGCTCAGTGCTCGATGTGCTCGGTGCTCAGTACTCAGTGTGCTGGGTGCTCAGTGCTCGAGGTGCTCAGTACTCAGGGTGCTGGGTGCTCAGTGCTCAGGGTGCTGTGTGCTCAGTACTCAGGCTGCTCGGTGCTTAGTACTCAGGGTGCTGGGTGCTCAGTACTCCGGGTGCTGGGTGCTCAGTGCTCGGGGTGCTCGGTGCTCAGTACTCAGTGCTCAGGGTGCTCAGTGCTCAGTGCTCAGGGTGCTGGGTGTTCAGTACTCAGGGTGCTGGGTGCTCAGTACTCAGGGTGCTGGGTGCTCAGTACTCGGGGTGCTCGGTGCTCTTTGCTCAGGGTGCTGGGTGCTCAGTACTCAGGGTGCTGGGTGCTCAGTACTCAGGGTGCTGGGTGCTCAGTGCTCGGGGTGCTGGGTGCGCAGTACTCAGGGTGCTGGGTGCTCAGTGCTCAGGGTGCTGGGTGCTCAGTACTCAGGGTGCTGGGTGCTCAGTGCTCAGGGTTCTGGGTGCTCAGTACTCAGGGTGCTGGGCGCACAGTGCTCAGGGTGCTGGGTGCTCAGTACTCAGGGTGTTGGGAGCTCAGTGCTCAGGGTGATCGGTGCTCAGTACTCAGGGTGCTCAGTACTCAGGGTACTGGGTGCTCAGTGCTCGGGGTGCTGGGAGCTCAGTACACAGGGTGCTGGGTGCTCAGTGCTCGGGGTGCTGGGTGCTCAGTGCTCAGGGTGATCGGTGCTCAGTACTCAGGGTGCTGGGTGCTCAGTGCTCAGGGTGCTGGGTGTTCAGTCCACAGGTTGCTCAGTGCTCAGGGTGCTGGGTGCTCAGTGCTCGGGGTGCTGGGTGCTCAGTGCTCGGGGTGCTGGGTGTTCAGTGCTCAGTGCTCAGGGTGCTGGGTGCTCAGTGCTCAGTGCTCAGGGTGCTGGTTGCTCAGTACTCAGGGTGCTGGGTGCTCAGTACTCAGGGTGCTGGGTGCTCAGTGCTCAGGGTGCTGGGTGCTCAGTACTCAGGGTGCTTGGTGATCAGTGCTCGGGGTGCTGGGTGCTCAGTGCTCAGGGTGCTGGGTGCTCAGTGCTCAGGGTGCTGGGTGCTCAGTACTCAGGGTGCTGTGTGCTCAGTGCTCGGGTTGCTCGGTGCTCAGTACTCAAGGTGCTGGGTGCTCAGTGCTCAGGGTCCTGGGTGCTCAGTGATCAGCGTGCTGGGTGCTCTGTACTCAGGGTGCTCGGTGCTCAGTACTCAGGGTTCTCAGTGCTCAGTACTCAGGGTGCTGGGTGCTCAGTACTGAGGGTGCTCAGTGCTCAGTACTTAGGGTGCTTGGTGCTCAGTACTCAGGGTGCTCAGTGCTCAGTACTCGGTGTGCTGGGTGCTCAGTGCTCAGGGTGTT